>NC_069510.1:62800572-62981402 GCF_027579735.1 Bombina bombina
AGGCCCTGAAATGAAAGCAAGAACACTAAGCAGCAGCACAAACCAGGGCGCAGTCCCGGCCGGTGCGCGAGACCCATTCAAACGGAAGCCATCTCACAAGTCTGCTGCCAACAAGGCCCCTAAGGGGGCCAAGGGTAGTCGCGGCCGGTGCGGGAGGCCCCTGAAATGAAAGCAAGAACACTAAGCAGCAGCACAAACCAGGGCGCAGTCCCGGCCGGTGCGCGAGACCCATTCAAACGGAAGCCATCTCACAAGTCTGCTGCCAACAAGGCCCCTAAGGGGGCCAAGGGTAGTCGCGGCCGGTGCGGGAGGCCCCTGAAATGAAAGCAAGAACACTAAGCAGCAGCACAAACCAGGGCGCAGTCCCGGCCGGTGCGCGAGACCCATTCAAACGGAAGCCATCTCACAAGTCTGCTGCCAACAAGGCCCCT
This sequence comes from Bombina bombina, assembly GCF_027579735.1. Classification (NCBI taxonomy): domain Eukaryota; kingdom Metazoa; phylum Chordata; class Amphibia; order Anura; family Bombinatoridae; genus Bombina; species Bombina bombina. Next base: position 62,801,004 of record NC_069510.1, read on the forward strand.
AAGGGGGCCAAGGGTAGTCGCGGCCGGTGCGGGAGGCCCCTGAAATGAAAGCAAGAACACTAAGCAGCAGCACAAACCAGGGCGCAGTCCCGGCCGGTGCGCGAGACCCATTCAAACGGAAGCCATCTCACAAGTCTGCTGCCAACAAGGCCCCTAAGGGGGCCAAGGGTAGTCGCGGCCGGTGCGGGAGGCCCCTGAAATGAAAGCAAGAACACTAAGCAGCAGCACAAACCAGGGCGCAGTCCCGGCCGGTGCGCGAGACCCATTCAAACGGAAGCCATCTCACAAGTCTGCTGCCAACAAGGCCCCTAAGGGGGCCAAGGGTAGTCGCGGCCGGTGCGGGAGGCCCCTGAATGAAAGCAAGAACACTAAGCAGCAGCACAAACCAGGGCGCAGTCCCGGCCGGTGCGCGAGACCCATTCAAACGGAAGCCATCTCACAAGTCTGCTGCCAACAAGGCCCCTAAGGGGGCCAAGGGTAGTCGCGGCCGGTGCGGGAGGCCCCTGAAATGAAAGCAAGAACACTAAGCAGCAGCACAAACCAGGGCGCAGTCCCGGCCGGTGCGCGAGACCCATTCAAACGGAAGCCATCTCACAAGTCTGCTGCCAACAAGGCCCCTAAGGGGGCCAAGGGTAGTCGCGGCCGGTGCGGGAGGCCCCTGAAATGAAAGCAAGAACACTAAGCAGCAGCACAAACCAGGGCGCAGTCCCGGCCGGTGCGCGAGACCCATTCAAACGGAAGCCATCTCACAAGTCTGCTGCCAACAAGGCCCCTAAGGGGGCCAAGGGTAGTCGCGGCCGGTGCGGGAGGCCCCTGAAATGAAAGCAAGAACACTAAGCAGCAGCACAAACCAGGGCGCAGTCCCGGCCGGTGCGCGAGACCCATTCAAACGGAAGCCATCTCACAAGTCTGCTGCCAACAAGGCCCCTAAGGGGGCCAAGGGTAGTCGCGGCCGGTGCGGGAGGCCCCTGAAATGAAAGCAAGAACACTAAGCAGCAGCACAAACCAGGGCGCAGTCCCGGCCGGTGCGCGAGACCCATTCAAACGGAAGCCATCTCACAAGTCTGCTGCCAACAAGGCCCCTAAGGGGGCCAAGGGTAGTCGCGGCCGGTGCGGGAGGCCCCTGAAATGAAAGCAAGAACACTAAGCAGCAGCACAAACCAGGGCGCAGTCCCGGCCGGTGCGCGAGACCCATTCAAACGGAAGCCATCTCACAAGTCTGCTGCCAACAAGGCCCCTAAGGGGGCCAAGGGTAGTCGCGGCCGGTGCGGGAGGCCCCTGAAATGAAAGCAAGAACACTAAGCAGCAGCACAAACCAGGGCGCAGTCCCGGCCGGTGCGCGAGACCCATTCAAACGGAAGCCATCTCACAAGTCTGCTGCCAACAAGGCCCCTAAGGGGGCCAAGGGTAGTCGCGGCCGGTGCGGGAGGCCCCTGAAATGAAAGCAAGAACACTAAGCAGCAGCACAAACCAGGGCGCAGTCCCGGCCGGTGCGCGAGACCCATTCAAACGGAAGCCATCTCACAAGTCTGCTGCCAACAAGGCCCCTAAGGGGGCCAAGGGTAGTCGCGGCCGGTGCGGGAGGCCCCTGAAATGAAAGCAAGAACACTAAGCAGCAGCACAAACCAGGGCGCAGTCCCGGCCGGTGCGCGAGACCCATTCAAACGGAAGCCATCTCACAAGTCTGCTGCCAACAAGGCCCCTAAGGGGGCCAAGGGTAGTCGCTGCCGGTGCGGGAGGCCCCTGAAATGAAAGCAAGAACACTAAGCAGCAGCACAAACCAGGGCGCAGTCCCGGCCGGTGCGCGAGACCCATTCAAACGGAAGCCATCTCACAAGTCTGCTGCCAACAAGGCCCCTAAGGGGGCCAAGGGTAGTCGCGGCCGGTGCGGGAGGCCCCTGAAATGAAAGCAAGAACACTAAGCAGCAGCACAAACCAGGGCGCAGTCCCGGCCGGTGCGCGAGACCCATTCAAACGGAAGCCATCTCACAAGTCTGCTGCCAACAAGGCCCCTAAGGGGGCCAAGGGTAGTCGCGGCCGGTGCGGGAGGCCCCTGAAATGAAAGCAAGAACACTAAGCAGCAGCACAAACCAGGGCGCAGTCCCGGCCGGTGCGCGAGACCCATTCAAACGGAAGCCATCTCACAAGTCTGCTGCCAACAAGGCCCCTAAGGGGGCCAAGGGTAGTCGCGGCCGGTGCGGGAGGCCCCTGAAATGAAAGCAAGAACACTAAGCAGCAGCACAAACCAGGGCGCAGTCCCGGCCGGTGCGCGAGACCCATTCAAACGGAAGCCATCTCACAAGTCTGCTGCCAACAAGGCCCCTAAGGGGGCCAAGGGTAGTCGCGGCCGGTGCGGGAGGCCCCTGAAATGAAAGCAAGAACACTAAGCAGCAGCACAAACCAGGGCGCAGTCCCGGCCGGTGCGCGAGACCCATTCAAACGGAAGCCATCTCACAAGTCTGCTGCCAACAAGGCCCCTAAGGGGGCCAAGGGTAGTCGCGGCCGGTGCGGGAGGCCCCTGAAATGAAAGCAAGAACACTAAGCAGCAGCACAAACCAGGGCGCAGTCCCGGCCGGTGCGCGAGACCCATTCAAACGGAAGCCATCTCACAAGTCTGCTGCCAACAAGGCCCCTAAGGGGGCCAAGGGTAGTCGCGGCCGGTGCGGGAGGCCCCTGAAATGAAAGCAAGAACACTAAGCAGCAGCACAAACCAGGGCGCAGTCCCGGCCGGTGCGCGAGACCCATTCAAACGGAAGCCATCTCACAAGTCTGCTGCCAACAAGGCCCCTAAGGGGGCCAAGGGTAGTCGCGGCCGGTGCGGGAGGCCCCTGAAATGAAAGCAAGAACACTAAGCAGCAGCACAAACCAGGGCGCAGTCCCGGCCGGTGCGCGAGACCCATTCAAACGGAAGCCATCTCACAAGTCTGCTGCCAACAAGGCCCCTAAGGGGGCCAAGGGTAGTCGCGGCCGGTGCGGGAGGCCCCTGAAATGAAAGCAAGAACACTAAGCAGCAGCACAAACCAGGGCGCAGTCCCGGCCGGTGCGCGAGACCCATTCAAACGGAAGCCATCTCACAAGTCTGCTGCCAACAAGGCCCCTAAGGGGGCCAAGGGTAGTCGCGGCCGGTGCGGGAGGCCCCTGAAATGAAAGCAAGAACACTAAGCAGCAGCACAAACCAGGGCGCAGTCCCGGCCGGTGCGCGAGACCCATTCAAACGGAAGCCATCTCACAAGTCTGCTGCCAACAAGGCCCCTAAGGGGGCCAAGGGTAGTCGCGGCCGGTGCGGGAGGCCCCTGAAATGAAAGCAAGAACACTAAGCAGCAGCACAAACCAGGGCGCAGTCCCGGCCGGTGCGCGAGACCCATTCAAACGGAAGCCCATCTCACAAGTCTGCTGCCAACAAGGCCCCTAAGGGGGCCAAGGGTAGTCGCGGCCGGTGCGGGAGGCCCCTGAAATGAAAGCAAGAACACTAAGCAGCAGCACAAACCAGGGCGCAGTCCCGGCCGGTGCGCGAGACCCATTCAAACGGAAGCCATCTCACAAGTCTGCTGCCAACAAGGCCCCTAAGGGGCCAAGGGTAGTCGCGGCCGGTGCGGGAGGCCCCTGAAATGAAAGCAAGAACACTAAGCAGCAGCACAAACCAGGGCGCAGTCCCGGCCGGTGCGCGAGACCCATTCAAACGGAAGCCATCTCACAAGTCTGCTGCCAACAAGGCCCCTAAGGGGGCCAAGGGTAGTCGCGGCCGGTGCGGGAGGCCCCTGAAATGAAAGCAAGAACACTAAGCAGCAGCACAAACCAGGGCGCAGTCCCGGCCGGTGCGCGAGACCCATTCAAACGGAAGCCATCTCACAAGTCTGCTGCCAACAAGGCCCCTAAGGGGGCCAAGGGTAGTCGCGGCCGGTGCGGGAGGCCCCTGAAATGAAAGCAAGAACACTAAGCAGCAGCACAAACCAGGGCGCAGTCCCGGCCGGTGCGCGAGACCCATTCAAACGGAAGCCATCTCACAAGTCTGCTGCCAACAAGGCCCCTAAGGGGGCCAAGGGTAGTCGCGGCCGGTGCGGGAGGCCAAGGGTAGTGCGGGAGGCCAAGGGTAGTCGCGGCCGGTGCGGGAGGCCCCTGAAATGAAAGCAAGAACACTAAGCAGCAGCACAAACCAGGGCGCAGTCCCGGCCGGTGCGCGAGACCCATTCAAACGGAAGCCCTCTCACAAGTCTGCTGCCAACAAGGCCCCTAAGGGGGCCAAGGGTAGTCGCGGCCGGTGCGGGAGGCCCCTGAAATGAAAGCAAGAACACTAAGCAGCAACACAAACCAGGGCGCAGTCCCGGCCGGTGCGCGAGACCCATTCAAACGGAAGCCATCTCACAAGTCTGCTGCCAACAAGGCCCCTAAGGGGGCCAAGGGTAGTCGCGGCCGCGTGCGGGAGGCCCCTGAAATGAAAGCAAGAACACTAAGCAGCAGCACAAACCAGGGCGCAGTCCCGGCCGGTGCGCGAGACCCATTCAAACGGAAGCCATCTCACAAGTCTGCTGCCAACAAGGCCCCTAAGGGGGCCAAGGGTAGTCGCGGCCGGTGCGGGAGGCCCCTGAAATGAAAGCAAGAACACTAAGCAGCAGCACAAACCAGGGCGCAGTCCCGGCCGGTGCGCGAGACCCATTCAAACGGAAGCCATCTCACAAGTCTGCTGCCAACAAGGCCCCTAAGGGGGCCAAGGGTAGTCGCGGCCGGTGCGGGAGGCCCCTGAAATGAAAGCAAGAACACTAAGCAGCAGCACAAACCAGGGCGCAGTCCCGGCCGGTGCGCGAGACCCATTCAAACGGAAGCCATCTCACAAGTCTGCTGCCAACAAGGCCCCTAAGGGGGCCAAGGGTAGTCGCGGCCGGTGCGGGAGGCCCCTGAAATGAAAGCAAGAACACTAAGCAGCAGCACAAACCAGGGCGCAGTCCCGGCCGGTGCGCGAGACCCATTCAAACGGAAGCCATCTCACAAGTCTGCTGCCAACAAGGCCCCTAAGGGGGCCAAGGGTAGTCGCGGCCGGTGCGGGAGGCCCCTGAAATGAAAGCAAGAACACTAAGCAGCAGCACAAACCAGGGCGCAGTCCCGGCCGGTGCGCGAGACCCATTCAAACGGAAGCCATCTCACAAGTCTGCTGCCAACAAGGCCCCTAAGGGGGCCAAGGGTAGTCGCGGCCGGTGCGGGAGGCCCCTGAAATGAAAGCAAGAACACTAAGCAGCAGCACAAACCAGGGCGCAGTCCCGGCCGGTGCGCGAGACCCATTCAAAGGGAAGCCATCTCACAAGTCTGCTGCCAACAAGGCCCCTAAGGGGGCCAAGGGTAGTCGCGGCCGGTGCGGGAGGCCCCTGAAATGAAAGCAAGAACACTAAGCAGCAGCACAAACCAGGGCGCAGTCCCGGCCGGTGCGCGAGACCCATTCAAACGGAAGCCATCTCACAAGTCTGCTGCCAACAAGGCCCCTAAGGGGGCCAAGGGTAGTCGCGGCCGGTGCGGGAGGCCCCTGAAATGAAAGCAAGAACACTAAGCAGCAGCACAAACCAGGGCGCAGTCCCGGCCGGTGCGCGAGACCCATTCAAACGGAAGCCATCTCACAAGTCTGCTGCCAACAAGGCCCCTAAGGGGGCCAAGGGTAGTCGCGGCCGGTGCGGGAGGCCCCTGAAATGAAAGCAAGAACACTAAGCAGCAGCACAAACCAGGGCGCAGTCCCGGCCGGTGCGCGAGACCCATTCAAACGGAAGCCATCTCACAAGTCTGCTGCCAACAAGGCCCCTAAGGGGGCCAAGGGTAGTCGCGGCCGGTGCGGGAGGCCCCTGAAATGAAAGCAAGAACACTAAGCAGCAGCACAAACCAGGGCGCAGTCCCGGCCGGTGCGCGAGACCCATTCAAATGGAAGCCATCTCACAAGTCTGCTGCCAACAAGGCCCCTAAGGGGGCCAAGGGTAGTCGCGGCCGGTGCGGGAGGCCCCTGAAATGAAAGCAAGAACACTAAGCAGCAGCACAAACCAGGGCGCAGTCCCGGCCGGTGCGCGAGACCCATTCAAACGGAAGCCATCTCACAAGTCTGCTGCCAACAAGGCCCCTAAGGGGGCCAAGGGTAGTCGCGGCCGGTGCGGGAGGCCCCTGAAATGAAAGCAAGAACACTAAGCAGCAGCACAAACCAGGGCGCAGTCCCGGCCGGTGCGCAAGACCCATTCAAACGGAAGCCATCTCACAAGTCTGCTGCCAACAAGGCCCCTAAGAGGACCAAGGGTAGTCGCGGCCGGTGCGGGAGGCCCCTGAAATGAAAGCAAGAACACTAAGCAGCAGCACAAACCAGGGCGCAGTCCCGGCCGGTGCGTGAGACCCATTCAAACGGAAGCCATCTCACAAGTCTGCTGCCAACAAGGCTCCTAAGGGGGACAAGGGTAGTCGCGGCCGGTGCGGGAGGCCCCTGAAATAAAAGCAAGAACACTAAGCAGCAGCACAAACCAGGGCGCAGTCCCGGCCGGTGCGCGAGACCCATTCAAACGGAAGCCATCTCACAAGTCTGCTGCCAACAAGGCCCCTAAGGGGGCCAAGGGTAGTCGCGGCCGGTGCGGGAGGCCCCTGAAATGAAAGCAAGAACACTAAGCAGCAGCACAAACCAGGGCGCAGTCCCGGCCGGTGCGCAAGACCCATTCAAACGGAAGCCATCTCACAAGTCTGCTGCCAACAAGGCCCCTAAGGGGGCCAAGGGTAGTCGCGGCCGGTACGGGAGGCCCCTGAAATGAAAGCAAGAACACTAAGCAGCAGCACAAACCAGGGCGCAGTCCCGGCCGGTGCGCGAGACCCATTCAAACGGAAGCCATCTCACAAGTCTGCTGCCAACAAGGCCCCTAAGGGCGCCACGGGTAGTCACGGCCGGTGCGGGAGGCCCCTGAAATGAAAGCAAGGACACTAAGCAGCAGCACAAACCAGGGCGCAGTCCCGGCCGCTGCGCGAGACCCATTCAAACGGAAGCCATCTCACAAGTCTGCTGTCAACAAGACCCCTAAGGGGGCCAAGGGTAGTCGTGGCCGGTGCTGGAGGCCCCTGAAATGAAAGCAAGAACACTAAGCAGCAGCACAAACCAGGGCGCAGTCCCGGCCGGTGCGCGAGACCCATTCAAACGGAAGTCTGCTGCCAATAAGGCCTATAAGGGGGCTAAGGGTAGTTACGTCCGGTGCGGAAGGCCCCTGAAATGAAAGCAAGAACACTATGTAAGCAGCAGCACAAACCAGGGTGCAGTCCCGGCTGGTGCACCAGACTCATTCAAACGGAAGCCATCTTCCAAGTATACTGCCAACAAAGCCCCTAAGGGGGCCAAGGGTATTCACGGACGGTGTTGGAGGCCTCTGAAATGAAAGCAAGAAAACTGAGCAGCAGTAAAAACCAGGACGCAGTCCCGGCCGGTGCGCGATACCCATTCAAACGGAAGCCATCTCAGAAGACTGCTGCCCACAAGGCCTCTAAGGGAGCCAAGGGTAGTCACGGCCAGTGCAAGAGACCCCTGAAATTAAATTAAAAAAAAACATAACAAAAAACAACCATCAGCACCAAACCAGGGTGTAGCACCATCCGGGTTGCAAGACCCATGCAGCCTAAGACCATTTTACAAGACTACTGCAAATAAAGCTTAGAAGAAAGCGAAAGGTAGGCACGGCCAGTACAGGAGACCCCTGAAATTAATTTAAAAAGCAACAAAACCAAGTAGCAACACAACCTGATTGTAGACCTTGCCAGTGAGTGAGGCCTATTCAATCTAAGATACCTTTTCAAAGCTGCTTCAAAACAGGTCGCAAGGGTAGTCTTGGATGGTGTGAGGGACCCCTGAAGTAAAAGGAAAAAAACACAAAACAAAGCCGCAGAACAACCACCGGAGTCCATTAAAGCAGACTTGTTAAGGGACTTAACAACTGATAAATATATATTTATCTAAATTCATTGCAGTTTGATGAGTAAGATAAATTCTCCACTGAATTATGTCTTGCAAATACTTAACAGTCTATGGCAGCAGATTAGCAAAGTGTTTAATACTTAAGTGTTAAGTAACACAGCATTAACCATAGGCAGCCTGTTTCGCTATACTGGGACTCAGTCTCACTCAGATCAATATGGTTGATGCTGATGTACTTGAGTATTTTATATTTTGCTATAGGGCTGCCTTTCAGATTGATAAGTGTATACTGTATGTTGTTTGCTCTACTTAATTCAGTGGAGAGATGATGAGCCCCAAAGAGGCCAAACAGGCTGTCTATGGTTGGTGTTGTTGTTTGATTCAAGTATTCATTTTACCACTGGAAAGTGGGAGGATGAGAAATGGTGTTATCAGCCACAGAACTAGCAAAAACTCTTAAAGGGACATTAAACCCAATTTTTTTCTTTAATTATTCAGATAGAGAATACAATTGTAAACAACATTCCAATTTACTTCTATTATCTAACTTGCTTCATTCTTTAGATATCACTTGTTTAAGAAATACCAATGCACATGGGTGAGCCAATCACACGAGGCATCTATGTGCAGCCACCAATCAGCAGCTTCTATCTAGATATGCTTTTCAGCAAATAATATCAAGAGAATGAAGCAAATTAGATAATAGAAGTAAATTAGAAAGTTGTTTAAAATTGCATGCTCTAAATGAATCATGAAAGAAAAAAATTTGGGTTTAATGTCCCTTTAAGGCTTAAATCAATGCTTGAGTCAAATAACATAACACCTACACCATACTGATGAGCCCCAAAAAGGGCGAAACAACCTGTCTATAGCTTGTGTTGATAAAGGTTTCATATATGCAGTTTAACTCAATCCTTATCCCTTATTGCATGAGAATAACATTTTCTATGCTGGATTTGTGAACAAGACTAATATAAATAGACTGACAAACAACAAAATTAGTTTTAAAGTGCCATAAAACAGGTTACCATTATTTTCATCATATGTTATAATTTACTATAATTTTTTTTATATAATATGATGAAAAAATGGAAAAAACACTTTTTCTAACTTTGACCCCCAAAATCTGTTACACATCTACAACTACCAAAACACACTAAATTTTGTCCTGAGTTTAGAAATACCCAATGTTTACATGTTCTTTGCTTTTTTTGCAAGTTATAGGGCAATAAGTACAAGTAGCACTTTGCTATTTCCAAACCATTTTTTTTTAAATTTGTATGTCACATTTTATCACTGGTATCTGTCAGGAATCCCTGAATAATCCTTTACATGTTTATAATTTTTTTTAGATGACAACCCAAGTATTGATCTAGGTCCATTGTGGTATATTTAATGCCACCATTTCCCCGCCAAATGTGATCAAATGAAAAAAAATTGTTAACTTTTTCACTAACTTTTTCAGTAACTTTAGGTTTCTCACAGAAATTATTTACAAACAGCTTGTGCAATTATGGCACAAATGGTTGTAAATGCTTCTCTAGGATCCCCTTTGTTCACAAATAGCAGACATTTATGGCTTTACAATTACTTTTTGGTAATGAGAAGGCCACTAAATGCCGCTGCGCACCACATTTGTATTATGCTCAGCAGTGAAGGGGTTAATTAGGGAGCTTGTAGGGAGCATGTAGGGTTCATTTTAGCATTAGTGTAGTCTAGTAAACAACCCAAAGTATTGATCTAGGCACATTTTGGTATATTTCATGCCACCATTTCACCACCAAATGCGATCAAATAACATAAAAATTACTAACTTTTTCACTAACTTTAGGATTCTTACAGAAATTATTTACAAACAGCTTGTGCAATTATGGCACAAATGGTTGTAAATGCTTCTCTGGGATCCCCTTTGTTCACAAATAGCAGACATACTGGGAACCAGAGAATTCTTTTCTAAGTTTATCTTCCATCCATGAGATCGAAGAAGTAGAAAAGCTCTTGAATAGTCTTCTGCCAGCCGGCAGGACGGAACCTGGATCAGGATGTTGTCCAAGTATGGTACTACTGCAATACCTCTGGATCTCTCCACCGTGAGCAGAGCCCCCAAGACCTTCGTAAAGACTCTTGGGGCAGTAGCCAGACCAAAATGAAGAGCGACAAACTGGAAGTGCTGGTCTAGAAAAGCGAATCTTAAGAACTTGAAGTGATCCTTGTGTATTGGCACATGAAGGTAAGCATCCTTCATGTCTAACATAGCCATGAACTGTCCCTCTTGAACTAAGGGCAGAATAGACCTTATCGTCTCCATCTTGAACTATGGGACCAACAGGAACTTGTTTAAGCACTTTAGGTCTAGAATCGGGTGTAACATACCCTCCTTCTTTGGGACCACAAAAAGGTTTGAGTAGTACCCCAGACCTCTCTCTGTTAGAGGTACCGGCACAATAACTGCCAGGGAGCAGAGATCCCTCACGCACCCTAGAAAAGCTTCTCATTTTTCTGGTCTTGAAGACAGGTTTGATAAGAGGAATCTGCCCCTGGATGGATCAGATTTGAAACCTATCCTGTAACCCTGAGCGATGACCTCCAGAACCCAAGGGTCTTGCACGTCCCCCAGCCAAGCCTCCACAAAGAGTAATAGTCTGCCCCCAACACAACAGGAAACATCTTTTTAAAAATAGGGGACGGAGAAAAGGCTACCCCTGGTTTCTCCCATTCCTGAGAAATAATCTCCATAGTACGGTCTGGCACAGGAAAAACATCTGAAGAGGAAGGAACATCAAAGTAACTATTGAGTTTACTAGATTTCTTAGTAGTGACAATGACAGGGGTATCGGAGTCATCTAAAGTAGCCAAAACTTCCTTTAACAGTACTCAAAGGTGTTCAAGCTTAAATCTGAAGGATACCACTTCAGTTTAAGAAGACGGAATTATAGTGTCCGAATCTGAGATTTCACGTATCTTCCTCATCAGATTTATGAGAAAGGGCAACTTGGGTAGCAAATCTTGGAACACCAACCTTACTATCTAAATCTCTAGATTTCCTCTTACGTTTTCCCTGTAACCTTGGAATTGCAGCTAATGCGGCAGATACTGCAGAAGATACATGGGCAGCAATTTCTGCTTTCAAATATACCACACTAGGAGTTATAGAGGAACCGCAGGGCACTGCATGTGACGCCATTGAGGTTTGGGACGTTACAGGAGAATGCTGAGGTATTACCTGAACAGCATCATCCTGAGAGACATTAGGCTCAACACAAAAAAAAATCTTTATTTTGCAAGGTCTTCTTGACATAAAATTGCATGAGGGAAGCAATTTGCGCTTCTGAGCACAAAAGGCAAGAATTCATCTGAGCAGGATCCTGCTCCATATCAGACATTTTGTCTTTAAATCTGTTGAACTCCAAAAACAGTTTATTTCAAAATAAATAACCTTTAAAATAAAAATAAATAGTGCACTCTTTATTCTGCAAACCACAGCTTATAGCATCAGACCCCAGCAAAAAATAATAAACAAGTACTAGAGTGAAGATACACTCCTTACGACCCCCTCAGGACACTTTACACCTCAGTCTCGACTGAGGCGCTTACTTGCTCCAAAACCGAGAACCGGATGAAAACAGCTTAGAAGATTGCAGCTCCATGCCGCTTACTGACCTCTGTCAGCAAACACCCCTCTGAAGTACCAGAAGCCGTTCACGTGACCGGACTTGACTACTGCGCCACAGGAAGGCGCGAAAAAGCTACTTCCTGGTACGCTGCGTATCAGATCAGAGAAAAACGGAGCCCAATACTGTCCGGATCTGTCTCATGCCGACAGAAAGAAAAAGCCATTGAGCCACAGACATGTAGCAAATATAACAGACTCTGATATACTGCATTTGACTGCAAAGATGCAAAACGCCTAAGATCTGTGTGCAAACATCAAACACACAATACACTCTCAGTCCCTCAGGACTTTAACAAAATAAAAACCTCTCAAGGAATAAAAATAGCCCCTAAACCTAAGTCTAACCCTAACCCTAACACACCCCTAACTTAAATCTAATTTAAATAAATATAAATAAAATTACTATAATTAACTAAATTATTCCTATTTAAAACTAAATACTTACCTATAAAATAAACCCTAAGATAGCTACAATATAACTAATAGTTACATTGTAACTAGCTTAGGGTTTATTTTTATTTTACAGGCAACTTTGTATTTATTTTAACTAGGTACAATAGTTATTAAATAGTTATTTACTATTTAATAGCTACCTAGCTAAAACAAATACAAATATACCTGTAAAATAAAACCTAACCTAAGTTAGGGGTTAAAACAATTATTAGGTAGTTTGCAATGTTGGGGTTTGGCGGTTTAGGGGTTAATACATTTATTAGGTAGTTTGTGATGCTGGGGTTGGCGGATTTAGAGGTTAATAGTTTTATTAGGTAGGTTGCAATGTGGGTGAATGGCGGATTAGGGGTTAATGGTTTAATTAGGCATATCGCGATGTGGAGGATTGGCGGATTAGGGGTTAATATACTGTCAGCTAGAGTTTTCAGCGATATAGGGAAATTAACGAGCGCCACAAAATCGTAGTTAATTCACCTCCCTATAGCGCTGCTATTACAAGTTTTTAAAAACCCGGCTTGCGTGGGCGATATGGTGGCGTTGAGCTCCATACCTCACCCAAATACAAGCAGTGTTTTGACGTGCTCGTGCACGATTTCCTCATAGACAATAATGGGGAGAGCCTGCAAAAAAAAAGCCTAACACCTGCGATCACGGAAAAAAAAGCTCCGTAACGCAGCCCCATTGATGTCTATGGGGAAAGAAAAAGTTACGTTTAAACCCAACACCCTAACATAAAAACCATGTCTAAACACCCCTAATCTGCCACCCCCGACATCGCCGACGCCTGCCTACAGTAATTAACCCCTAATCTTCTGCCCCTAACATCGCTGCCACCTAAATAAAACTATTAACCCCTAATCTGCCGCTCCCGATATCGCCACCACCTAAATACACTTATTAATCCCTAATCTGCCGCTCCTGATATCGCCGCCACTATACTAAAGTTATTAACCCCTAAACCTCTGGCCTCCCACATCACTAACACTAAATAAATATATTAACCCCTAAACCTAACCCTAACCCTAAGTTTAACCCTAACCCCCCCTAACTTAAATATAATTAAAATAAATCTAAATTAAATTTACAATTATTACCTAAATAATTTATATTTAAAACTAAATACTTACCTGTAAAAAAACATAAGCTAGCTACAAAATAAATAATAGTTACATTGTAGCTATCTAAGGTTTTATTTTTATTTCACAGGTAAGTCTGTATTTATTTATTTTTTTATTTTTTATTTTTTAATTTTTTTTTTATTGAGGTTAAAATAGCATAAATACAACAGTCTCATCAACAGATTACATTTCACAACATACGTTATACTGACATGACATGGCATTTTGGGCACCTCAGTTTTTAAGTCTTATAGGTTCGCTTAGTCCTCAGACAAACAGGGCCAATCGAGGGCCCAGAAGTTGAATAGATCGGTTGAGGACATGTTGATGGAGATAATAGCGAAAATTGCGGCTTCAGTATAAGTCAGATAAATACAGATTATGGAATGAACACACTATACCAAAACAGTGAAGTACAAAGAGGGCACCAACGTAACTCTATAGATCAACAGTTGTTACCGGTGAGGTGCAGAACAATCCACAATTATTATTTGAATCTAAATAAACCATTAAAACTGAGCAGATAAAAGAGCATAAACATTTTCTATTATCATGGGTACACTTCAGAGGAGCAGGAAATCGTAAATGAACTTGAGTTTCCTGCATTGGAACCCCGAGAGCCATGCTACAGAAATGCAGGGAAAGATTGGAGCATGACTCTGCGGGTTGGACAGAGACTACTATACTCTGTCAAAAATTTATGCGGACGAAAGGAATCAACCCTAACCGCATAAGAATGGTGGGGGGGCGGAGAGGGGGCTGGGAACAGCACAGCCTTCAGTTGTCAATTTTCATATCTAACAAGGCAATCAACCCCGGAGTAAACACGGAAATATGGAACACATAGAAGGCTATATAAGCTCTAGTTTCTGCATAAGTGATTACTTCAAGCCTATGTGGGGGCTATGCTATAGCTAACATGGTCTAACTGCTTTGAGGAACAAAAAATACTAATATAACAACTTAACCTTATTTAAAACTGAACACAAGGGTAAAGGGCAAGTGATACTCACAGGTCTGCGTGCTAGAGGCCAAATCAGTCTACCAAAAATCATTTTAATTAAATAATATACCTGTAACTCAGGATAGGAGATAGCACACAATTAATATGTACGACCGGTAGGTCACTTAATCTAGTTCCCCAGACTAGAGTATAGAGTAAGCTGTGTAAATTTTATTTACTATGAGTAATGAGAAACTAAGCTTTTAATTAATTACATCATATATTCATAAAGTAGATTGATGTCATACTCGATAGTAATGAAAAATTAAACTTTTAATTAATTACATCATATATTCATAAAGTAGATTGATGTCATACTCAATAACAGAGCTGTAGGACCTCTCAATAAAGCTCACAAGTACCCCCTAAGCAAGGGCTGGGCGCTATTAGTGGTCCCTCTGCATAAATATATACGTTGTGGGGCTAGTCCCAGAAAAAACTTTGCACTTAGCTAGTTAAGGGTTTCCCAGACCTGTGTGTGCCTCTAAATCTCTAAATAGAGACTGAAAAAATGGCATTATTAATAGTTAGGCATAATACATCTTAGCCACTCAGCAAGGGGGTTGTGGCGTAAAATGGAGCTGTAGACTTGTAGGAGAGGCAGCCAACATCCCCCCGAATGTATCAAATACATGAGTTAAAATAATAAACATCTTGTATATAGGGGAGTGACCGTCAGAACCAGATCACAATTACAGGAAGCTATTAGTATAGGGGTCAGTTGGGAAAGCATGATGCACTTCTCTTGGTTACTAATCTGCAGGAGGCAATCACTATTTCAAACCCCCTTTGCGCAGAGTATGCTATTGTACTGTCCAGAGCACATTTGAAATGGTGATATTCAGAATAAACAATTCGTAACAAACACACAGCAAACTTAAAGAAAATGGGAGGAATACACCATACACTGTACCACCAAATGTTCACTAAATGACTGTATTACGAGTCCATTCATATATATCCACTTTTTGTGATGCATGTGTAAGGCAGAGCTTTCCCAGTCACTAAGTAGTTATCGTAATCATCTGCATCAGGGTGATGCAGAAGCAGTCGCACAGTGACTCTCAGTGTCGACATTCTGGGCCCCAGAGAACAGCGCCACTACCCCACACCTATCCTCTCAGCTATGGCGGCCATGATTATGAGGCAGGCACCAACACAGTCCGTGCTGCACAGGGTGTGCACGGAGGCGACCCCTGCATATGAGGTATTAATAACTAGCAAGGTATGTTGTAAGTCTCTCATCGCCCCCATACACACCCCAGGCAGGTCCAGATAGCAGTTCAGGGAGCCCGTCGTATCTCCCCAGTTAACTAACCAGGTATCTCTCCAAGCCTCTTCCTCCTCAGAGCCACCCCGCCATCCGGCATCCCACGGCACACTTGGATTCACCGCCATCGCCAGGTTGCATCTCCGAGGGGACAGATCAGCGGGTGGCTGCGACTCGCATGGCTGTTCTCGCCGGTACATGGGCTCCCTTCTCCCCTCTTCAACTGATGTCGATAAATGAGTGTATGTGTGGGAAGAGGGTCCTGTAGGGATCGTCTTTAGGATCAGCGCTGCGCCTGCTACTTTTCTGTGCCTCAAGTCATCTCTCACTTTGTTCACCGATTCAATAATGGTGTCTATTCTCTCGCAGAATGTCTTCTCAAATTTCGCCATGTAGGTCTGAAACATATTATAGATCTCTCCCATGGCGGAGGGTCTATCGTAGTGTGCAGCGCAGAGTCCACTTATCTGCCGCAGTAGATTTATGGGTGTATGTTTCTTCCGTAGTAGGCCGCAGCCGCGGTCTTTCCTACTACCTTTCCGATGGTGTTTAGGAGGAAACTGCTGCGAACCACTGTACAGTCTTGTGGGTAGTGTTGCTGGTATCCCGAAGCTCTCCTGGCCACTTAGTAATAGTTTTCAAGCCTTCTTATTTAGTTTAAATACCAGTTTTCTATCAGTTTATAGCAGAGCTCTGATCTTGTGCGACTGCTCTGCACTGCAGCTGGCTCCGCCCCCCGTCTGTATTTATTTTAACTAGGTAGATTAGTTAGTAAATAGTTATAACTATTTACTAACTACCTAGCTAAAATAAATACAATTACATTCATTAAGTTAGGGGGTGTTAGGGTTAGACTTAGGCTTAGGGTTACGTTAGGGTTAGGTTTAGGGGTTAATATATTTATGTAGTGATGTGGGAGGCCAGAGGTTTAGGGGTTAATAGTTTATTTTAGTATATTTCGTTGTGGGGTGCTTGCGGTTTAGTGGTTAATAGGTTTATTATTGCAGCGGTGTTGGCGGACGGCAGATAAGGGGTTAATACTGTGTTTGCAAAGCGGGAGGGCGGCGGTTTAGGGGTTAATAGGTTTATTATAGTGGTGACGATGTTGGGGAGCGGCGGAATAGGGGTTAATACACTTTTTTAAGTGGCGGCGATGTCCGGAGCGGCAGATTCGGGGTTAATATATTTATTATAGTGTTTGCGATGCAGGAGGGCCTTGGTTTAGGGGTTAATAGGTAGTTTATGGGTGTTAGTGTACTTTTTAACAGTTTAGTTATGAGTTTTATGCTACAGATTTGTAACGTAAAACTCATAGCTACTGACTTTAGATGGCGGTACAGATCTTGTCATTTTAGGCTGTACCGCTCACTTTTGGCCTCACAGCAAAACTCGTAATACCGGCGCTATGGGAGTCCCATCGAAAAATAACTTTTTTAAAAGCGCTGTAGTGATGTTGCGTGATGGCCAAAAAGGTGTGCGGTACACCTATACCTACAAGACTTGTAATAGCGGCGTTAGGGAAAAAGCATCGTTATGAAGCATAACGATGCTTTTTCACTCATAACGCAAAACTTGTAATCTAACTGTTTATTAGTTATTGCTAAGTCCTTGCGCTGAATATGTGAAACCAACTTGCGATGAGGTTCTATGTTAGCTTATGGGAGTAAAATAAGCGGGCGACAGGTGAAATATACACGCCGCATTTATATGCGGCGCCGTATATGTGATAGAAAACCCGGACTAAACACCGGCGTCTCTGGCTTTTGCAGGCAACGCCACATATGTAATCTCGCCCAAAGTGTCTTAGTAAATGGAGTACATTCAGCAGAGGGGGCTGTTACTAGTGATGTTCCTAAGGGGCCAGTTCTGGGGCCTGTTTTGTTTTACATATTTATCAGATATATCAGCAAAGGGCTACAGAGGAAGGTATGTCTGTTTGTAGATGATACAAAAATTTGTAATAGAGTAGATGTTCCAGTGGGGGTAGACAAAATAAGAAGTGATATACAACAATTGGAGGATTGGGCAAATGACTGGGATCTAAAGTTTAACACAGCAAAGTGTAAAATTATGCAATTAGGGAAGAAAAATCCAAATGTTAATTACAGACTCAATGACACTTTATTGACTGTTACAAATGAGGAACGGGACTTGGGAATTATTATTTCAGATGAATTAAAATTTAGTAAACAATGTAGTCGTGCAGCAAGTAAGGCCAGTAGAATTTTTGGATGTATTGGTAGAGGTATTTGCAGCAGAAATAATAAGGTTCTTATGCCCCTTTACAGATCATTAGTTAGGCCTCATCTTGAGTATTGTGTGCAGTTCTGGAGGCCATATCTTCAGAAGGATATAAATAAACTGTAATCTGTGCAAAGCAGGGCTAACAAAATAGTACATGTTCTAAAAAATAAAACGTACCAGGAGAGACTCAATGACCTAAATATGTATAGCTTAGGGGAGAGAAGGGAACGAGGTGATATGATAGCAACTTTCAAATATATTAAAGGGCTTAGTAAAACTGAGGCTGTATTTTCCATTAAAAGGACAATTCAAGAACAAGGGGTCATGATCTCAAGCTGAAGGGCAGTAATTTGAGGAAGCTTCTTTACATAAAGGGTGAGTGATTCATGGAATAAACTTCCACAAGAGGTAGTAATGACAAACACTGTGGGGGGATTTAAGAATGCCTGGGACAAGCATAAGGCTCTCCTACAAACTAGATACGTTTATACAGTTAGGAAAATTCAGCAGACTTGCTGGGCCTATGGCTCTTATCTGCCGTCAATATCTATGTTTCTATGTGTAAATATGTAATAATGAATACATAGAGCATATTACGTTAAATGCAGAACATTGGAATGTGAAATATTCATATTTTCATGTTGGGTTGGCGCAAATGAGAATATGCAATCGTGTTTGGGTGAGAGTGGGGTGTTAGTTTTTTTCCTCTATTGACTTCTATGGAGGAATATGTGAACGAGCACACGATATTCTAACTTCAGATTTTTTCGCTTTTCCGGTTACCGCCAGAGTGAAAACAGTTTACTCATAACACGAGCGCAACCCGATGAGCACAAAAACTTACTTCAAGTGCAATTAACGTTCAAGCGGAAATGTTACTTTGCCCTCCACTCGTAATCTGGCCCTTAGTGTTTAATGTCCCTTTAAAGGGTTACAAGTGTATGTTCTATCTGAACCATAAAAAAAATGTGCTTTTCCTGTCCCTTTAAGCCTCTGTTTTTCACTTCATCTCTTCTGCTTGTGCACACGCTTCAGTCATGTCAGTGTCACATCTCCTCTATATCTATTGTAAATTCACTTCTAATATGAAATGTAGTTTGTTCTCTTAGTGTCCTCTGCTTAAGTAAATATGTACATATGCTCAGCTGTATCCATATAATACTGGCACTACTGGGAATACTGCACTTATAGCCCTTTAATACAGGGTAACTCATCAAGCTCCTTATCACCTCCTTCACCCCCTCTCAAGCATATAATTAGTATAGGAAAAATAATATCTACATATTCTCAGCAGTATCAATACAATACTGGGAGCTAGCTGGTGATTGGTGGCTACACACATTTGCCTTTTGTCATTGGCTCACCAGTAGTGCTCAGCTAGCTCCCAGTAGTGCGCTGCTACAGGTAAGATGACTTTAACTATGTGTTTAATCCCTTTGCATGATTTAAACACATACAGCTAGATTACAAGTCTATGCGTTCGCCTTTTAATGCTGAAAATATGGCATTTTCAACGTTAAAACAGCACAGCAGCCATTACAAGTCTTGTCGACATAGCTGTACCGCAAGCCTTTTAGCC
Source organism: Bombina bombina (assembly GCF_027579735.1). NCBI lineage: Eukaryota > Metazoa > Chordata > Amphibia > Anura > Bombinatoridae > Bombina > Bombina bombina. The sequence goes on from NC_069510.1 coordinate 62,820,250, forward strand.
TGTAACGCAACGTCAGTACCGCACTTGGAAAAATTACGTTTTTTCATGGGATTTCCATAGCGCTGTTATTACAAGTTTTTCTGGGAGGCTAAAAAGCTAGCGTTACACCCTATAACGACAAGATCTGTACCCCTAAAATAAAGTTATTAAGCCCTACACCGCCGCCACTATAATAAACCTATTAACCCCTAAACCTAAAGCCCCCACAACGAAATATACTAAATTAAAATATTAACCCCTAAACCGAAAGCCCCCATATCGCAATAAACTAATTTAAACTAGTAACCCCTTAATCTAATGCCTCCTAACTTTATATTAAAATTACAATTTCCCTTTCTTAAATTAAATTAAAACTTACCTGTCAAATTAAAAAACTAAGTGTAAACTAACAATTAAACTAATATAACGTAAACTAAAATTAAACAAACTACCAATTAAAATAAACTAAACTACACATTAAAAAAATCCTAACACTACTCTAAAAATTACAAAGTATATAATTACAAAAATAAAAAATACTAAATTACAAAAAATAACAAACACTAAATTACGGAAAATAACAAACGAAATGATCAAAAATAAAAAAGAATTACACCTAATCTAATAGCCTTATCAAAATAAAAAATCCCACCCAAAATAAAAAAAAACCTAGCCTACAATAAACTACCAATAGCCCTTAAAAGGGCCTTTTGTGGGGCATTAACCAAAAAAAGATATCAGCTATTTTCCATGAAAAAAAATACAAAGACCCCCCAACAGTAAAACCCACCACCAAACCAACCCCCCAAAATAAAAAACCTAATTCTAAAAAACCTAAGCTACCCATTGCCCTGAAAAGGGCATTTGTATGGGCATTGCCCTTAAAAGGGCATTTAGGGGGGCGTGTCCAAGCAGCGGCTCTGACCGGCCGCATTTTTCTTGTGCTTCAGGTGATAAAGTGATAATCCGCTGGTTATCATAACCATTTTACAGCACACAGAACAATTTGCAACTGGTTTTGTAATTGATAACATGTACTACTTCTACTTATCTCCTATTTGGCTGTGTTTATGAACCGGGAGCCAGAACTGGACGACTGAGGCCTGGTGCGGCGGCACTCTAACAGGCAGCGCTACCCCCCTGGGAAGCTGGGGTTACTTGACTGGAGCTGGACACAGCTAGGGGACAAACCAGCTAATCAACACTGCATAGACATCGGACACTGAATTATATCTCCGCATACCCTATTGCATTTACGCAACATCACAGCAGCTAATAACAGCTAATGGCAGCCATGTGGTATGACACCATAACTGAAAACATGGACAATTCCTTCAAAAAACTAGAGGATATGCTTCAAGCCTTGATCGACAAAGCGCCTACAGAAAGGGACATACAGGCTCTGGCAGATAAAATTGGGCAGCCGGTAAATAATGACATACCAATGTTACTTCGGTTAGCAGGCAAGACAGAAACACAATTACCATCGGAAGAGAGCGCGCACCAACGCATAACAGGAGCGGTGTCAGCGCAAGCACACAAGCTTAGTAATAGAGAAGAGTATGTCCGGCAGTTGAATAGAGTCTCATACCTGTTATATCCTTTAACAAAAATAAGGAGAAAAAGCAACGTCAAGTATTCTAAAATGGCGTCCACAGCTGAATTAAATCAATGTATGGTCACGACTCCCTCAGATGCCACGACAACTACTAAAGCGAAGAAGAGTTCCACACAGCCATACACGGCATCAGCATCAAAGTTCTTCAAACGATCGCAATGGTCACTGAGAATGGATTCTCATATTGCCCAGCTCTGGGAACATGAAGGGGACTTTCGGAGAATAAGGAAAACAGAGACTATGAACCTTTGTGCCGACAACATACCACCGACTAACAATTTAGATTTCAAACAGCAAGCTAATTTATCTGATACATTGCCAGCCCAAACTTCAAGTGATAGCTTACCCAAGACTCAAACACCCTACATTGTAAAGAATCCCGATAAGCTTCTTCAACATGCGGATACTGGTTTGCTGTTCCAGGGAGATTCAGTGGAGAACTTTTTGGAGAAGAGATTAATTGAGCTGAAGTCTTTCTCGGGTGGATAGAGTGAAATGAATAAACTTTACATACTCTGACTTCAGTCATTATAAAAGACTCAGCGCTGCTATCGTTCTCAGGTTTTCTATAATGTTCTGTTTATAGCATGAAATAATGATTGATGCTGTTGTTATTGGTCGAGTGTTTGCCGGTCTTGATTTTGCTAGAGTTCTTGTATCCTTTGCCCACATAAGTTTTGTAGCGTTGATGGTATACTTTAAACATGTGAAATATTGCTTTCTCCATGAATGGCATGCAAGCTTCCACAATGTCTAGTCTAGTTAGGTTAGATTTATTCCATTAATAGTCTCTTATCACAGCGTGTCGCGGGGGCTGAAGAGTATCGTCCCCAATACTTATGAGGTTAATAAACATAGGCTAATAGAACTATTCAAATTAAGAATATCTATTCTCGCCTTACTCCTATAGTTATGACCAAAACTTTTATTGTCATGATATGTAACCACTAAGGGTGTATCTTTTTCACACATTTATTTTAAGCCCTCCTTATATATATTTTACACATGTACACAGAAAGGTTCTATAAATACAGCCATAAAATTGGGGCTCATCCTGCGACTGGCGGCCAAAGTTGCAGGTAAGTTTTGCATTTACTTAAGTCATAGATCCTTTATCATAAAAGCTAACTTTAGAGGGCTTCTAATTTTACTGATACTGAATCTTGGGAAGCTTATTCTTCACACCTATACTGCATATCCTAAATGCTGGAGGGTTGCACAATGTTATAGAGCTAGCCTTCAGTTGCAATAACATTTTAATTGTTTAATGGAAAGCTTCACGTGCATACTAGCAGGCTCAATTAGCAGCACCATGTAATGATAGTTTTAGGAGAGATGAGAATCTTACTCTAATAATCACTAACAAATTACTTTGAGTCAGTACCTATAAATATCAGAATCTACTAATTCATAACAATTATGTCTGCCCATATCTCAACCTACACTAAAAGTGATTTGCGCAACTGGCCTGTTGTCAATGTGCTGTAAAGCTTAATTTGCTGTGTTCTGTTCCGGTTTCCGCTCCCTAGTTATTAGGGAGCTACTTTTGTTCTATTAAAAAAATGAAAAAGGAGGACTGTAATTTGATTTACATACGTTTTGTCAGCCGTAAAGAATCAGTCCAGGATTTTGCCCAACTGCTAGCGTGAAAAGGTAAACACACGCTAGCACACTGAGAATAAACCAGGACGTGACCCACTCAGAAAACAAAAGGACAAAGTCAGGTATATATAAAGTACTCACAGTAGCTGCAGAATCTTAGGGGAATCTCTTGAAGATGAGAACAGGACCAAGAAGAAATGGCTCCAGTGAAGATATCAAACAATTTAAGGAGACGTCCCTCAAAGTAGGTCTGTAGGATTAGGTAGCAGGATAATTGAGCAAGAAACAAACAATGACTCTTAAAGCAGGTTTGAATTATGCTGCAGTATGATATTACAAGGAATGATAATGTCCCTTTAAGCAGGTGAGGATTATGCAGCAGTATAGTATATCAAGCAATGATAATGTCTCTTTAAGCAGGTGAGGATTGTGCAGCAGTATGGTATAACAAGCAATGATAATGTCCCTTTAACCAGGTGAGGATTATGCAGCAGTATGGTATAACAAGCAATGATAATGTCCCTTTAAGTAGATGAGGATTATGCAGCAGTATGGTATAACAAGCAATGATAATGTCCCTTTAAGCAGGTGAGGATTATGCAGCAGTATGGTATAACAAGCAATGATAATGTCCCTTTAAGCAGGTGAGGATTATGCAGCAGTATGGTATAACAAGCAATGATAATGTCCCTTTAAGCAGGTGAGGATTATGCAGCAGTATGGTATAACAAGCAATGATAATGTCCCTTTAAGCAGGTGAGGATTATGCAGCAGTATGGTATAACAAGCAATGATAATGTCCCTTTAAGCAGGTGAGGATTATGCAGCAGTTTGGTATAACAAGCAATGATAATGTCCCTTTAAGCAGGTGAAGATTATGCAGCAGTATGGTATAACAAGCAATGATAATGTCCCTTTAAGCAGGTGAAGATTATGCAGCAGTTTGGTATAACAAGCAATGATAATGTCCCTTTAAGCAGGTGAGGATTATGCAGTAGTATGGTATAACAAGCAATGATAATGTCCCTTTAAGCAGGTGAAGATTATGCAGCAGTTTGGTATAACAAGCAATGATAATGTCCCTTTAAGCAGGTGAAGATTATGCAGTAGTTTGGTATAACAAGCAATGATAATGTCCCTTTAAGCAGGTGAGGATTATGCAGCAGTATGGTATAACAAGCAATGATAATGTCCCTTTAAGCAGGTGAAGATTATGCAGCAGTTTGGTATAACAAGCAATGATAATGTCCCTTTAAGCAGGTGAAGATTATGCAGCAGTTTGGTATAACAAGCAATGATAATGTCCCTTTAAGCACGTGAAGATTATGCAGCAGTTTGGTATTACCAGCAATGGTCAAAAAACAAATAGACTGGTTCAGGATTAGGCCAAAAGAGTGGTCAGGCAAGCGGTGGGTCAATAACAAGAGACAGGAACAGAGTTTCAGGCAAGCCAGGGGCCAATATCCAGAAAAGAGGTCCAGGTAACAATACTCACAGCCAGGAAGTAATAAACAACAAACGGCCCCGAGGAGAAGCTCCCGCCGGCATTTAAAGCCAGAATGAGAGGAGGCCGTAAGGACCAGAGGAGATCCGGGAGCCGCGACGACACGGCGATGAACGGATCCGATCATGACACGTTTATTTTCCAAATAGGATGCAAATATTTGCTGTACCACCTATACCTTTCTTTTTTGCTTTATGTATTGTAATCTTATCACTATATGTCCTGAATAAAAATATGGGGAAAAAAAGGGCATTTAGCTCTTTTGCTGCCCAAACCCTAATCTAAAATAAAAACCCACCCAAAAAACCCTTAAAAAAAGCCTAACACTAACCCCCGACGATCCACTTACAGTTTTTAAAGTCCCAATTGAACGATCTTCATCCCGGCGGCAAAGTCCTCATCCAGGCGGCGAGAAGTCTTCATCCAGGCGACATCTTCAATCTTCATCCCGGCGCGAAGTCCTCATCCAATCGGCAAGAAGTCTTCATCCAGGCAATGCCCATACAAATGCTCTTTTCTGGGCAATGGGTAGCTTAGGTTTTTTAGATAGTTTTTTTATTTTGTGGGTTTGGGGGGGGGGTTTGTAATGTTAGTGGGTCTTTGTATTTTTTTTTTTCAGAAAAAGAGCTGATATCTTTAGGGCAATGCCCTACAAAAGGCCCTTTTAAGGGCCATTGGTAGTTTATTCTAGATTAGGTTTTTTATGTTGGGGTGTTTTTTTAATGGGTATTAGAATAGGAATAGTTTTTATTATTTTTGATAATTTGTTATTTTGTCTAATGTTTTTTTTTCGTTTTGGGGTGGGATTTTATTTTTAGATTAGGGCTTGGGCATTTCCTAAATGAGCTGAATGCCCTTTTAAGGGCAGGAAAAAGAGCTAAATGCCCTTTTAAGGGCAATGCCCATACAAATGCCCTTTTCAGGGCAATAGGAAAATTAGGTTTTACTTTATCTTTATTTTGTGGGTTTGGGGGGTAGGGGTTTGTATACTGTTAGGGGGAGTTTGTTTTGTTTTTTGTAGCAAAAGAGCTGTTAACTTTAGGGCAATGCCCTACAAAAGGCTTTTTTATTTTGGGGGGGATTTTTTTTTAAGGATATTAGAATAATTTTTATTTTTTTGGATAATTGAATTAGTTTTTTTTGTAATGGTAGTTTTTTTTTATTTTTTGTGATTTTAGTGTTTTTTATTTTTTGTAATTTTATGTTCTAGTGTACGGTAGCTTAGGTTTTATTTCACAGGTAAGTATGTATTTAGTTTTAACTAGGTATTATTTAGTTAATAATTGTAACTTTAATTTAACTCGATTGTAATTATCTTAGAGTTAGGGGGTGTTAGGGTTAGGTTTAGGGGTAGGTGTAGCGGTTAATAGTTTAATTTAGATTTTTGCAATGTGGGGGGCTAGCGGTTTAGGGGTTAATAGATTTATTTAGTGGTAGTGATATGGGAGGTGTTAATAACTTTATTTAGTTGCGGCGATGTCGGGGAGCTGCGGAATAGGGGTTAATAGATTTATTATAGTGTGGGCGATGTTGGGGCGCAGGGGAATAGGGGTTAATAACTTTAGTATAGTGGGAGCTATATTGGGAGCGGCAGATTAGGGGTTAATAGCTTTATTTAGGTGGTGGCGATATTGGTGCGGCAGATTAGGGGTTAATAAGTTTATGTAGGTGGTGGCGATATCGGGGCGGCAGATTAGGGGTTAATAAGTTTATGTAGGTGGCAGCGATGTCGGTGGGGAGCAGATTAGGGGTGTTTAGACGTGGGGTTTATGTCAGGGTGTTAGGTTTAAACGTTATTTTATTTTTCAACATAGACATCAATGGAGCTGCGTTACGGAGCTTTTCTTTCCGCGATCGCAGGTGTTAGACTTTTTTCTGACCCGCTCTCCCCATTGATGTCTATGGGGAAAGCGTGCACGAGCACGTCAAAACAGCGCTTGTTTGTTCAACGCAACCATATCGCCCGCACAAGCCCGGTTTTTAAAAACTTGCAATGGCTGCGTTATAGGGGATTAAATAACGCAACTTTTGTTGTGTTCGTTAATTTCCCTATAGAGCGCATAACTCATAATCTAGCTGAATGTCATTTGCAAGCAACAGTGCAATAATAAATGTGCTAACATATTATAACATTTTCTTTTTGCACTTATAGCCCTTTAATACAGGGTAACTCATTATCACCTCCTTCACCCCCTCTCAAGCATATAATTGCTATAGGAAAAATACCTTTACAGCAAGTACCAAAATAAGCAAGGGTTAGATTATTAACCCTTTAGCATCTGTAGAGCAGGGCACCACAAAGCACCCTAGTTTATATAGATGTTACACAGACTGACAATATACAGTGATATTACCTCATTATGTTTAACCTGTTCACTACTGTCTGGGGACTGCTGGGATGGAGCACAATATATGTAGATATAGTGAGAATAATTATTTGTACATTCTGTGAATTCCAGTCTCAGCACATGAAGAGTCTGATATCTTAAGTCCCTGCTAAGCAAAGGCTCAGGATATAAATGGGGGAAATAAAGATGTTGTGCAACACTATAGAGATGTCTGTCTCATCACACATTCTACCCTCCCTGGTATTAGACATCACATCTCATTTATCTACCTGACTACACATTGCTAACCTTCAGTATAACAGCACATAACAGATAAGCTTTGAGACAAAAACAACTTACATACAGCAAACAATGAGATTGGTAATGACCATAGATTAAAATCAAAAGCCACAGTGACCTCTGTGGTGGGAGTATTGAACTGCACACATTAATATTAAAGGGACAGTCAACACTAAAATTATATTTACCTCAATCTGTTTATTGCCCCCACATGAAACTGTTCATATCACTGCACCACACGTAACACTTCGTCTTATGCTACATATTTGAAAATGGCCGTCAATCTCACCCCTATCACTTCTTCACCAATTACAATATTTTATGTCTGCCAATCACATGCGTCTCCATGGTAAAACATCTTGGGTACGCGGCTTAAGCGAGTGCATGCGCAGTTTGACTGTAGTGATTAACTGTACCCGGAACCTTTCTTTCTACCAACAGACTTTTTAAGAAACAGTACCCGCGTAAACAGATTGTGCATAATGGCACAGAGCAAGGCAAGGGCCGAAAATGAAATAATAAAGATGTTAATGATTTTTTTTGTATAACTAGGCGATAAGCCTGCCCAGAGGGCGCAGTCTATGTTTAAAAAATACAACCCCCCGGGGGGGGGGGGGGGGCTGAGCCAGCAGCAGCAATGGTGGCTGTGTAATTCCTGAGCTCTGTGACCCAGCTCCATAGAACGGCTCATAACAGTCATACAGGAACACTTTCTAAATCAGATCCAGATGGTCTATTTTGAGCGCTGGGCGCTATCACGATCGCTACCTGTGGAAACACCCTGACAGGACACAGGCCCACGAGTTAGAGTGGAACCAGCTTGCTGACCGCCTAGGAGAAACTCCACCACTCAGGTGAGAAACAAGGAGCGCAACAGCGTGAGGCGTCGGGGACAAACAGCACTCACCCGCAGTGCGGTGCTTTGGTCTGACACGGCCTGTGCGCGTAACGCTCAAGGAGGAGGCCGCCATCACGCTGTTAGGAGATGGAGAGTGTCGACACGGAGGGCTGACCTACAACGGGTGAGGAACAAATAGCGCTGCACACCCGGGCCCCAGTACAGGCAGGGGAATCAGGGTTAGAGTATATAGAAATATCACCAGGCTTAGGCCCTGGGGTTATAACTTGGTGGACTTGAGGTTAGAGCGGCTTGGCCCATTAATCAAAAATAAGCACAGCACACCACATGGCAATGTAATTATTGTCAACACGCAAAATCCAGGGACTGCTCATCTTACTGTGCTGATTGTATTTCAAGTGGAAACTGCCCACCTTATTCTAACCATACTAATAGAGACTCTGTTGAAACTTTCTCCTACATTGGTGTATCCGGTCCACGGCTTCATCCTTACTTGTGGGATATTCTCTTCCCCTACAGGAATTGGCAAAGAGAGCACACAGCAGAGCTGTCCATATAGCTCCCCTCAGGCTCCGCCCCCCCAGTCATTCTCTTTGCCGCTCTGAACAAGTAGCATCTCCACGGGGGTGGTAAAGAGTATGTGGTGTTAGTTGTAGTTTTTTATTTCTTCTATCAAGAGTTTGTTATTTTAAAATAGTGCCGGTTTGTACTATTTACTCTACAGCAGAAAGTGATGAAGATTTCTGCTTAGAGGAATATGATTTTAGCACCAGTAACTAAAATCCATTGCTGTTCCCACGCAGGACTGTTAACCAGAGAACATCAGTTGGGGGGAACAGTTTGCAGGCTTAACTGCTTCAGGTATGATCAGTCATTTTTCTAACAAGACCATGTAATGCTAGAAGACTGTCAGAAATTCCCTCTGGGATTGGTTAGCCATTTTTTTCTAATAGACTCTGTATAAAATGATGGCTTATATTTAGGGCTCTATGCTGGTTGACACTATTGTGGGCTTTAAAATCGATTGCTTTTTAGCATGTTTTTCACTATAAATAAGGTGTTTTTTCAGACTTTAAAACACTTTTGGGGTTTAATTTCGGCCTGGCACTTATTTGGACACCTAAATCTAGTCAGAAAGGCCCCTTCACTCTAGAATGAAGAGGGAGGAGGCCTCATCTTTAGGCCTAAATTGTGCAGTTGTTTTTGCCTAGGCAATCCATGCAGCTTCATGTGGGGCGTCAAGAGGCATCATAAAAGACTCCAGGGAGGCTTATTTCCTGCTAAAATAATCCCTAATGAAGGTAAAAGGCTACAGTGAAATCTGTGGCTAGTACTGTAGTGTGTTAACTGGTTAATAACTGTTATTAACTCCGGTTTGGGCATTAAGGGGTTAATTTATCTGAAAATTTGTGTGCAATCTTTTCAAAGCATTAAGACTCTGTGGTGAAAATTTCATTAAAATCGGATGTTTATTTCATGTTTTTTTTGATGTTTCAGTAAAAAAGTGTGCATTAAGGGGTTAATTTATCTGAAAATTTGTGTGCAATCTTTTCAAAGCATTAAGACTCTGTGGTGAAAATTTCATTAAAATCGGATGTTTATTTCATGTTTTTTTTGATGTTTCAGTAAAAAAGTGTGCATTAAGGGGTTAATTGATCTGAAAATTTGTGTGCAATCTTTTCAAAGCATTAAGACTCTGTGGTGAAAATTTCATTAAAATCGGATGTTTATTTCATGGTTTTTTCATATTTCAGTAAAAAAGTGTGTTTTTTTATTATTTAAAGAGACAGTAACGTTTTTGTTAAAAATTATTTTTATTGCATTACAGTTCTGTTTAAGTCTGTCAAACATGTCTGAGTCTTCAGATAGCCTATGTTCTGTATGTCCAAAGGCCAAGGTGGTTCCCCCATTAAATTTATGTGTGAAGTGTGCCATAGCGTCCAAACAGCTTAAGGACAGTACAATCACACTTAAAAATATAGCCCAAGATGATTCTTTAGCTGAAGGTAGTGAAAATAGCTTGCTTTCCTCTCCTTCTGTGTCAACACCAGCTATGCCCGCGCAGGCGATGCCCAGTACATCTAGCGCACCAATTGCGATTACTATGCAACAGTTAGCAGCAGTAATGGATAATTCTATCGCAGCATTTTTATCCAAACTGCCAGCTTTCCTAGGAAGCGTGATTGCTCAGTTTTAAATACAGAAAATGAGCAAGTAGACGCAGAGGATAATTTATCTGTAGTGCCCTCACATCAATCTGACTTGGCGGTGAGGGAGGGCTTGTCTGAGGGAGAAATTTCTGACACAGGAAAAGTTTCTCAGCAGGCAGAGCCTGATACCATAGCATTTAAATTTAAGCTAGAACACCTCCGCGCTCTACTTAAGGAGGTCCTGGCTACTCTTGATGATTGTGAGCCTTTGGTGGTCCCAGAAAAATTGTGTAAAATGGATAAATTCTTAGAGGTCCCAGTACACACTGATGCGTTTCCGATACCTAAGAGGGTGGCGGATATAGTGAATAAGGAGTGGGAGAAACCAGGTGTACCTTTTGTTCCCCCTCCTATATTTAAGAAAATGTTCCCCATTGTTGACCCCGGAAGGGACGCGTGGCAGACGGTCCCTAAGGTAGAGGGGGCAGTTTCAAAGCTAGCTAAGCGCACAACTATACCAATAGAAGACAGTGGCGCTTTCAAAGATCCTATGGATAAAAAATTAGGTTTATTTAAGAAAATTTTTGTTCAACAAGGTTTTCTTCTTCAACCAATTTCTTGCATTATTCCTGTAACCACTGCAGCTGCTTTTTGGTTTGAGGAATTAGAAAACTCGCTCCAGAAGGAGACTTCTTAGGAAGAAGTCATGGATAGAATTCACGCCCTGAAGTTTGCTAATTCTTTCATTACAGATGCCGCTTTTCAGTTAGCTAAATTAGCGGCGAAAAAACATAATTTATGCTTACCTGATAAATTCCTTTCTTCTGTAGTGTGATCAGTCCACGGGTCATCATTACTTGTGGGATATTAACTGCTCCCCTACAGGAAGTGCAAGAGGATTCACCCAGCAGAGTTGCTATATAGCTCCTCCCCTCTACGTCACCTCCAGTCATTCGACCAAGGACCAACGAGAAAGGAGAAGCCAAGGGTGTAGTGGTGACTGGAGTATAATTTAAAAAATATTTACCTGCCTTAAAAAACAGGGCGGGCCGTGGACTGATCACACTACAGAAGAAAGGAATTTATCAGGTAAGCATAAATTATGTTTTCTTCTGTTAAGTGTGATCAGTCCACGGGTCATCATTACTTGTGGGATACCAATACCAAAGCAAAAGTACACGGATGACGGGAGGGATAGGCAGGCTCTTTATACAGAAGGAACCACTGCCTGAAGAACCTTTCTCCCAAAAATAGCCTCCGAGGAAGCAAAAGTGTCAAATTTGTAAAATTTGGAAAAAGTATGAAGCGAAGACCAAGTTGCAGCCTTGCAAATCTGTTCAACAGAGGCCTCATTCTTAAAGGCCCAAGTGGAAGCCACAGCTCTAGTGGAATGAGCTGTAATTCTTTCAGGAGGCTGCTGTCCAGCAGTCTCATAAGCTAAACGAATTATGCTACGAAGCCAAAAAGAGAGAGAGGTAGCAGAAGCTTTTTGACCTCTCCTCTGACCAGAGTAAACGACAAACAGGGAAGACGTTTGTCGAAAATCTTTAGTTGCCTGTAAATAAAATTTAAGGGCACGAACTACATCCAGATTGTGCAAAAGACGTTCCTTCCTCGAAGAAGGATTTGGGCACAAGGATGGAACAACAATCTCCTGATTGATATTCCTGTTAGTGACTACCTTAGGTAAGAACCCAGGCTTAGTACGCAGAACTACCTTATCCGAGTGAAAAATCAAATAAGGAGAATCACAATGTAAGGCTGATAACTCAGAGACTCTTCGAGCCGAGGAAATAGCCATTAAAAATAGAACTTTCCAAGATAACAACTTTATATCAATGGAATGAAGGGGTTCAAACGGAACACCCTGTAAAACGTTAAGAACAAGGTTTAAACTCCATGGTGGAGCCACAGCTTTAAACACAGGTTTAATCCTGGCCAAAGCCTGACAAAAAGCCTGAACGTCTGGAACTTCTGACAGACGCTTGTGTAACAGAATGGACAGAGCTGAGATCTGTCCCTTTAAGGAACTAGCGGATAACCCCTTTTCTAAACCTTCTTGTAGAAAAGACAATATCCTAGGAATCCTAACCTTACTCCAAGAGTAACCTTTGGATTCGCACCAATATAGGTATTTACGCCATATTTTATGGTAAATCTTTCTGGTAACAGGCTTCCTAGCCTGTATTAAGGTATCAATAACTGACTCAGAAAAACCACGCTTTGATAAGATCAAGCGTTCAATTTCCAAGCAGTCAGCTTCAGAGAAGTTAGATTTTGATGTTTGAAAGGACCCTGAATCAGAAGGTCCTGTTTCAGAGGTAACGACCAAGGTGGACAGAATGACATGTCCACCAGATCTGTATACCAAGTCCTGCGTGGCCATGCAGGCGCTATTAGAATCACTGATGCTTTCTCCTGTTTGATTCTGGCAATCAATCGAGGAAGCATCGGGAAAGGTGGAAACACATGAGCCATCCTGAAGGTCCATGGTGCTGTCAAGGCATCTATCAGGACCGCTCCCGGATCCCTTGATCTGGACCCGTAGCGCCGAAGCTTGGCGTTCTGTCGAGACGCCATGAGATCTATCTCTGGTTTGCCCCAACGTCAAAGTATTTGGGCAAAGACCTCTGGATGAAGTTCCCACTCCCCCGGATGAAAAGTCTGACGACTTAAGAAATCCGCCTCCCAGTTCTCCACTCCCGGGATGTGGATTGCAGACAGGTGGCAAGAGTGAGACTCTGCCCAGCGAATTATCTTCGATACTTCCATCATTGCTAGGGAGCTTCTTGTCCCTCCCTGATGGTTGATATAAGCTACAGTCGTGATGTTGTCCGACTGGAACCTGATGAACCCCCAAGTTGCTAACTGGGGCCAAGCCAGAAGAGCATTGAGGACTGCTCTCAATTCCAGAATGTTTATTGGAAGAAGACTCTCCTCCTGATTCCATAGTCCCTGAGCCTTCAGAGAATTCCAGACAGCGCCCCAACCTAGTAGGCTGGCGTCTGTTGTTACAATTGACCAGTCTGGCCTGCTGAATGGCATTCCCCTGGACAGATGTGGCCGATAAAGCCACCATAGAAGAGAATTTCTGGTCTCTTGAATGGAATGAAGGACATGGCATGCACTTTGAAGTTTTGTTAACCTGTCCTCTGTCAGGTAAATCTTCATTTCTACAGAATCTATCAGAGTCCCCAGGAAGGGAACTCTTGTGAGTGGAAAGAGAGAACTTTTCTCTTCGTTCACTTTCCATCCATGCAACCTTAGAAATGCCAGTACTATCTCTGTATGAGATTTGGCAGTTTGAAAGCTTGAAGCTTGTATCAGTATGTCGTCTAAGTACGGAGCTACTGAAATTCCTCGCGGTCTTAGTACCGCCAGAAGAGTGCCCAGAACCTTTGTGAAGATTCTTGGAGCCGTAGCCAGTCCGAATGGAAGAGCTACAAACTGGTAATGCCTGTCTAAAAAGGCAAACCTTAGATACCGGTAATGACTTCTGTGAATCGGTATGTGAAGGTAAGCATCCTTTAAATCCACTGTGGTCAAGTACTGACCCTCTTGGATCATGGGCAAAATTGTTCGAATAGTTTCCATCTTGAACGATGGAACTCTTAGGAATTTGTTTAGGATCTTTAAATCCAAGATTGGCCTGAAGGTTCCCTCTTTTTTGGGAACTACAAACAGATTTGAGTAAAACCCTTGTCCTTGTTCCAACTGCGGAACTGGATGGATCACTCCCATTAATAAAAGATCTTGTACGCAGCGTAGAAACGCTTCCTTCTTTGTTAGGTTTGTTGACAACCTTGACAGATGAAATCTCCCTCTTGGGGGAGAGGATTTGAAGTCCAGAAGGTATCCCTGAGATATGATCTCTAACGCCCAGGGATCCTGAACATCTCTTGCCCAAGCCTGGGCGAAGAGGGAAAGTCTGCCCCCCACTAGATCCGGTCCCGGATCGGGGGCCCTCAATTCATGCTGTCTTAGGGGCAGCAGCAGGTTTTCTGGCCTGTTTGCCCCTGTTCCAGGACTGGTTAGGTTTCCAGCCTTGTCTGTAGCGAGCAACAGCTCCTTCCTGTTTTGGTGCAGAGGAAGTTGATGCTGCTCCTGCTTTGAAATTACGAAAGGAACGAAAATTGGACTGTCTAGCCTTGGCTTTGGCCTTGTCCTGAGGCAGGACATGACCTTTACCTCCTGTAATGTCATCAATAATCTCTTTCAAGCCGGGCCCGAATAAGGTCTGCCCTTTGAAAGGAATATTAAGCAATTTAGATTTAGACGTAACATCAGCTGACCAGGATTTTAGCCACAGAGCTCTGCGTGCCTGAATGGCGAATCCTGAATTTTTAGCCGCAAGTTTAGTTAAATGTACTACGGCATCTGAAATAAATGAATTAGCTAACTTAAGGAATTTAAGTTTGTGTGTGATGTCATCTAGTGTGGATGATTGAAGTGTCTCTTCCAGAGACTCAAACCAAAATGCTGCTGCAGCCGTGACAGGCGCAATACATGCAAGAGGTTGCAATATAAACCCTTGTTGAACAAACATTTTCTTAAGGTAACCCTCTAATTTTTTATCCATTGGATCTGAAAAAGCACAGCTATCCTCCACTGGGATAGTGGTACGCTTAGCTAAAGTAGAAACTGCTCCCTCCACCTTAGGGACCATTTGCCATAAGTCCCGTGTGGCAGCGTCTATTGGAAACATTTTTCTGAATATAGGAGGGGGTGAGAAAGGCACACCGGGTCTATCCCACTCCTTAGTAACAATGTCAGTAAGTCTCTTAGGTATAGGAAAAACGTCAGTACTCGTCGGTACCGCAAAATATTTATCCAACCTACACATTTTTTCTGGGATTGCAACTGTGTTACAATCATTCAGAGCCGCTAATACCTCCCCTAGTAACACACGGAGGTTCTCAAGCTTAAATTTAAAATTTGAAATGTCTGAGTCCAGTTTATTTGGATCAGAACCGTCACCCACAGAATGAAGCTCTCCGTCTTCATGTTCTGCAAACTGTGACGCAGTATCAGACATGGCCCTTGCATTATCAGCGCACTCTGTTCTCATCCCAGAGTGATCACGTTTACCTCTTAGTTCTGGTAGTTTAGCCAAAACTTCAGTCATAACAGTAGCCATATCTTGTAATGTGATTTGTAATGGCCGCCCAGATGCACTCGGCGCTACAATATCACGCACCTCCTGAGCGGGAGATGCAGGTACTGACACGTGAGGCGAGTTAGTCGGCATAACTCTCCCCTCGTTGTTTGGTGAAATATGTTCAATTTGTACAGATTGACTATTTTTTAAAGTAGCATCAATACATTTAGTACATAAATTTCTATTGGGCTCCACTTTGGCATTAACACATATAGCACAGATATCTTCCTCTGAATCAGACATGTTTAACACACTAGCAAATAAACAGCAACTTGGAAATACTTTTCAAAGTAATTTACAAATAATATGAAAACGAACTGTGCCTTTAAGAAGCACAGAAAATATTATAACAGATAGAATAATTAAGTTATAGCATCAATCTTTGTCAGAATATACAGTTTTAGCAAAGGATTGTTCCCTTCTTCAAATTCTACCAGAGAAGGAATAACACACTCCGGTGCTATTATAAAATAACAAACTTTTGATTGAAGATATAAAAACTAAATATATCACCATAGTCCTCTCACACATCCTATCTAGTCGTTGGGTGCAAGAGAATGACTGGAGGTGACGTAGAGGGGAGGAGCTATATAGCAACTCTGCTGGGTGAATCCTCTTGCACTTCCTGTAGGGGAGCAGTTAATATCCCACAAGTAATGATGACCCGTGGACTGATCACACTTAACAGAAGAAATTCTGGTTTCGCAATAGTGGCGCGTAGAGCGTTTTGACTAAAAATCGTGGTCGGCGGATGTGTCGTCCAAAACAAAATTGTTTAATATTCCTTTCAAGGTAGGACCCTATTCGGGCCAGAGTTGAAAGAAATTATTTCAGATATCACTGGGGGAAAGGGCCATGCCCTTCCACAGGATAGACCTTTCAAAGTTAAAAATAAGTCTAATTTTCGTTCCTTTCGCAATTTTAGGAACGGACCGGCTTCTACCTCTACAGCCACTAGGCAAGAGGGTAACGCACCCCAGCCCAAACCAGCATGGAAACCATTGCAAGGCTGGAACAAGGGTAAACAGGCCAAAAGACCTGCTGCTGCTACCAAGACAGCATGAAGGGGTAGCCCCCGATCCGGGACCGGATCTAGTAGGGGGCAGATTTTCTCTCTTTGCTCAGGCCTGGGCAAGAGATGTTCCGGACCCCTGGGCACTAGAAATTGTCTCTCAGGGGTATCTTCTAGAATTCAAGGACCTTCCTCCAAGGGGAAGGTTCCACTTGTCTCGCTTATCTTTAGACCAGATAGAGAGACAGGCATTCTTACATTGCGTAGAGTACCTTTTAAAAATGGGAGTGATAAACCCAGTTCCAACAGCAGAACAAGGACTGGGATTTTACTCAAACCTGTTTGTAGTTCCCAAAAAGGAAGGAACTTTCAGGCCAATTCTGGATTTAAAGATCCTAGACCAATTACTCAGAGTTCCATCATTCCAAATGGAAACCATTCGGATTACCAGTTCGTGGCTCTTCCCTTCGGATTGGCCACTGCTCCGAGAATTTTCACAAAGGTGCTAGGGTCTCTTCTAGCGGTGCTAAGGCCAAGGGGCATTGCAGTAGCACCTTAACTAGATGACATTTAATACAGGCGTCGTCTTTTCACAAAGCAAGGGCTCATACGGACATTGTTCTAGCCTTTCTAAGGTCTCACGGGTGGAAGGTGAACATAGAAAAAAGTTCTCTGTCCCCGTTCACAAGGGTTCCCTTCCTGGGAACAATAATAGACTCGGTAGAAATGAAAATCTTTCTGACAGAGGTCAGGAAACTAAAACTTTTGAACACTTGTCGAGTTCTTCAATCCATTCCTCAACCCTCCATAGCTCAGTGCATGGAGGTAACAGGACTAATGGTTGCGGCAATGGACGTGGTTCCTTTTGCTCGAATTCATTTAAGACCATTGCAACTGTGCATGCTCAAACAATGAAATGGGGATTATGCAGATTTTTCTCCCCAGATTCAGATGGACCAGCAAACCAGAGACTCACTCCTCTGGTGGTTGTCTCAGGATCACCTGTCTCAGGGAACGAGTTTCCGAAGACCGAAGTGGATCATTGTCACGACCGACGCCAGCCTCTTAGGCTGGGGCGCGGTCTGGAAGTCCCTGAAGGTTCAGGGTCTATGGTCTCGGGAAGAATTTCTTCTCCCGATAAACATTTTGGAATTGAGAGCGATATTCAATGCGCTCCAGGCATGGCCTCAACTAGCGGAGGCCAAATTCATCAGTTTTCAGTCGGACAACTTGACGACTGTTGCGTACATCAATCATCAGGGGGGAACAAAGAGTTCCCTGGCGATGAGGGAGGTATCCAAGATCATCAAATGGGCAGAGGATCACTCCTGCCATCTATCAGCAATTCACATCCCAGGAGTGGACAACTGGGAAGCGGATTATCTGAGTCTTCAGACTTTCCATCCGGGGGAGTGGGAACTCCACCCGGAGGTTTTTTTGCTCAGCTGACCCAGCTATGGGGCATTACAGATCTGGATCTGATGGCGTCACGTCAGAACTTCAAAGTTACACGTTTCGGGTCCAGGTCCAGGGATCCCAAGGCGACATTGGTAGATACCTTAGTAGCGCCTTGGTCGTTCAATCTAGCTTATGTCTTTCCACCGTTTCCCCTTCTCCCACGGATAGTAGCCAGGATCAAGCAGGAGAAGGCTTCGGTAATTCTAATAGCTCCTGCGTGGCCACGCAGGACTTGGTATGCAGACCTGGTGAATATGTCATCGGTTCCACCATGGAAGCTGCCTTTGAGGCAGGACCTTCTAATTCAAGGTCGATTCGAACATCCAAACCTAGTTTCTCTGCAACTGACTGCTTGGAGATTGAACACTTGATTCTAGCTAAACGTGGGGTTTCGGAATCAGTTATAGATACTCTGATCCAGGCTAGAAAGCCTGTCACCAGGAACATTTACCATAAGATATGGCGGAAATATCTTTGCTGGTGCGAATCCAAGGGTTACTCATGGAGTAAGATTAGGATTCCAAGGATACTATCTTTTCTCCAAGAAGGATTGGAGAAAGGTCTGTCAGCTAGTTCTTTTAAGGGACAGATATCTGCTCTGTCTGTTTGGTTACACAAGCGTCTGGCAGCCATGCCAGATATTCAGGGTTTGTACAGGCTTTAGTCAGAATCAAGCCTGTCTACAGACCTGTGGCTCCTCCATGGAGTCTAAATTTAGTTCTTTCAGTTCTTCAAGGGGTTCCGTTTGAACCTCTACATTCCATAGATATTAAGTTACTATCCTGGAAAGTTTTGTTTTTTTGTAGCTATTTCTTCTGCTAGAAGAGTTTCTGAATTGTCTGCTTTGCAGTGTAATTCACCCTATCTGGTGTTTCGTACAGATAAGGTCGTTTTACGTACCAAACCTGGTTTTCTTCCAAAAGTGGTTTCCAATAAGAATATTAACCAGGAAATAGTTGTTCCTTCTCTGTCTCCTAATCCAGTTTCTAACAAGGAACGTCTGTTACACCATCATGATGGGGTTCGTGCTTTAAAGTTTTATCTAAAAGCAACTAAAGACTTCAGACAAACATCGTCCTTGTTTGTCGTCTATTCTGGCAAGAGAAGTCAAAAGGTGACTGCGACCTCTCTGTCTTTCTGGCTGAAAAGCATCATCCGGTTGGCTTATGAGACTGCTGGAAGGCAGCCTCCTGAACGAATTACAGCTCACTCTACTAGAGCTGTGGCTTCCACATGGGCTTCCAAGAATGAGGCTTCTGTTGAACAGATTTGTAAGGCAGCGACTTGGTCTTCACTGCATACGTTTGCCAAATTTTACAAATTCATTACTTTTGCTTCTTCGGAGGCTATTTTTGGGAGAAAGGTTTTGCAAGCAGTGGTGCCTTCTGTTTAGGTTACCTGACTTGTTCCCTCCCTTCATCCGTGTCCTAAAGCTTTGGTATTGGTTCCCACAAGTAAGGATGAAGCCGTGGACCGGATACACCAATGTAGGAGAAAACAGAATTTATGTTTACCTGATAAATTTCTTTCTCCTACGGTGTATCCGGTCCACGGCCCGCCCTGGCATTTTGGTCAGGTTTAAATTTATTTTTTTGTAAACTACAGTCACCACTACACCTTATGGTTCTCCTTTTTCTCCTAACCGTCGGTCGAATGACTGGGGGGGCGGAGCCTGAGGGGAGCTATATGGACAGCTCTGCTGTGTGCTCTCTTTGCCACTTCCTGTAGGGGAAGAGAATATCCCACAAGTAAGGATGAAGCCGTGGACCGGATACACCGTAGGAGAAAGAAATTTATCAGGTAAACATAAATTCTGTTTTTTTTGTAATTCTGCTCATCACCCCTAATCACGGTTTACTACCACATCTGTTCCTGTCAGGGGAATATAGTGCACTTATCTACCCTCTGCTAGTACTGTAAAATGAATACTAAACGCTCTACAAAACCTAATAAACCTTCCAAATTGCACAGTCACAGAGACAGCATGGTCGCCCAGTTTTTCTCACCCTCAAACACAAAAGCTATTACAAGCGAAGAGATTAATAAGTCGCCAATGAAAAGGGCCCAGACACCACAAGCAAATATGGAAGATACAGAGGAGAGCACGCCTGTCCCAAACACCATCCTCTCTACATTAGCGTCCAAACAGGACATAGCTGACATAATCCGTTCGTGCATACGCGAGGAGATAGCGGAAATAAAGCAAGATCTACACTCCGTGGGCAACAGAGTGGAGGCTCTGGAAGACTTCACAGACCATCTTCAGGAAGAGATTAACTCGACCCAGGATACTACAAATCATCACACAACTCTTATTGTAGATCTCTTTGACAAAATAGAAGATCTGGAGAATAGAAGCCGACGGAAAAATCTTAGAATCAGGGGTGTGCCTGAATCGGTATTACCTAAAGATTTTCCAATCTATCTTCCGGCCCTCTTCGCACACCTCAGGAACACTTCTCCCTCCACAGATATACCATGAGTTAGAGACCACAGAGCCCTTAGACCAAAGCCTCCGGACACGGCCCCCCCAAGAGATATCATCATGAAGTTTAGGGAGTTCAGAGAAAAAGAAGAGCTCCTAAACCTTTCACGTAAACACCAACCGGTGAAATTCAGGGGGGTTGTTCTTCAATTTTATCAGGATCTGTCACAGTGGACACTGCAAAGGAGAAGAGATCTCACCCCTTTGACGTCACTCCTCCGACAGAAGAAAATCCTCTACAGGTGGGGATTCCCCTTCCACCTCTATGTGTTACATGGAAATAGAAAGTTAGTCTGCAAGACTCTGGAAGATGTCAGTGCCTTTTGCTCAGCACTAGAAATTGAGCCTCCTGAGGGACTTCCTTCAGAAGATCCCCCCGAGCTCCCTAAAAAGAGTCCTGCAAGACCTGCTCCTGGAGACTGGCAGCGAATACCATCACGATCTAAGCCTAAACTGCAGGCCAAAACCTCTGGCTCGTCCTCTAAAGACACAACTTAGTCAGTTTTTTCTTTAACCTGGCTCTACTCATGATCTGAATAGACTGGTAGTCGTTTTGCCTGATATTCCAGTATGGCATTTGGGTAATGTATAGTCTTAAATGACCACATGTTTTTATTTGTCATATGGTTCCTGGTTTAGGAAATTCTTATTTTCTTCTCCCTTCATGTTATCTTTGCAATTGTTTTTTCTTATATTAGTAGCAATGAATCTATGTAATTGAGCATTAGTTAGACTCAATAGTACAACACCTATAATGGAGCGGGTTATAACCCCTCCCCTTAAGCAATAAAAGTTAAATGTCTTCATTAGTATCTAGAAATTCTATGAGAAAATGTATATTCTATTGTTTGTTTATGTTGATGTTATTTATGCTATGTAACAGAGACGCGGGCCCAGTGGCTCATCCAGAAAATTCTACTTACAACATTTTGCACTTACACCTACACTTGCATCACCACTTGCACCCATCTTTTCATTGGCACCAAGCACAACTACATCATGAGCGTAAACACTAAAACTCTCACCTTATTAAGTCAGAACGCCAGGGGCTTGAGCTCTGCACAAAAGCGCTCACTAGCAATGCGAGATTTACGTAGGAAAGGAGGCGACATTCTCTTCCTACAAGAGACACACTTCTTGAAACATAAGGAGCCTAAATATTTTGGAGGCTACTTCACCCAATGTTTTCACAGCTCATTTGACCACAAACGCAATGGCGTGAGCATCCTTATTAGCAGACAGATATCTTTTACCCCCATCCATACTCACACAGACACAGAGGGTATGTGTAACTGGCCTATTATATGGCTCCCCGGTGACGCTGGTAAATCTGTATGCCCCCAACACCAGGCAACTCCCTTTTTTTAGAAAATGCTTCGCGCAGATTTTAGACCACACAATAGGAGCGTTATATCTAGGTGGAGACCTCAATCTTCCTATCCAACCACACTTAGATTCTACGAATCCAAAGCCCACAGCATCTAAGCACACAGTCAAACAAATTTGGAAACTCATGCTCGAACAGACATTGTTCGATATCTGGAGATTTAAACACCCTGAGAAGAGGGATTACACCTTTTTTTCAGCCCCTCATAGTTCTTATAGCAGAATTGACTACCTTCTTACCAACCAAAGAGGTCTCACTAATGTTCTGTCTTCCAGACTTTCACATACGGTATGGTCCGACCACTCGGCAGTATTAACAACACTTAACTGGCCATCGGCACCACATAGTACCTTCCAGTGGAAACTGGATGAGAAATTATTAAATTCCCCAGACTTTGTTATCAAATTGGAGAAGCTACTACAGGAGTATTTCCAATTTAATTCCCTACCTGAAACAGACCCTTTTGTTGTGTGGGAGGCCATCAAGTGTTTTATTAGAGGGGAATTCATAAAATACCAAGCACATGTTAGACAGAAAGCGCGTCAGTTGTACAAAACATCCACTGACTTATTATCCAAGCTTGAGTATGATCACAAACGAAACCCCTCTTCCCCTCAAATACTGGCTGATTTAGAAAAGGCGAGGAAAACAGTTCATGACCAACAAATTAGCGAAGCCACCGCACTGGCCTTAAAGACCAAGCAGAAGTTCTATTTTGAAAGTAATAGAGTGGGAAAACTCCTAGCACGCTCCCTGAAACTTAAAAAGCTTAAAACCTTTATACATGAAATTAAATCTCCCACAAACCAGAAAGTAAATACCACTCCTGAAATTCTTTCTCAATTTGAGGCGTACTACTCTAAACTCTATGACCTCCCTAAACCCGACCGCTTCATAGACACTAGAAGTGTAATAAACGACTACCTTCTAGACACCCCCTTGCCGCAACTCACCGACGTGCAGGCGTCAGACTTGGAAGAACCCTTTTCAATGACAGAACTCTAGACCACCCTTAGACACTTACCCTTGGATAAAAGCCCAGGTCCTTATGGGTTTACTGTCGCCTATTACAAAAAGTTTGCACCCAGCTTACTCCCCCGTTTGTGTACCCTATTTAACTTAGTAGATTAGGAGCATCCTTTCCTCCCCCCTATGTTGGAAGCACATATTTCTGTGATCCCTAAGCCCGGTAAGCCTGCAGATATCCCTTCTAACTATCGCCCCATCTCGCTCTTAAACGTAGACATTAAGCTTTATGCAAAACTCATAGCCTCCAGGCTTAACAAAGTCCTCCCACACCTAATTCACTTAAATAAAGTAGGCTTTGTTCCCCGCAGAGAAGCGCGAGATAACACCATTAAAATCCTAAACTTAATTGAATACACCCAGACACAAAACATCCCTTCAATCTTTCTGGCCATCGACGCCGAAAAGGCTTTCGATAGGTTGGACTGGTTGTTCCTCAAATCTACACTAACCCGGTTTGGCCTAGGGGCAAAGCTTATCGAGAAAATTTTCGCTCTCTACCAGATGCCGAAAGTCCGCATCAAATTAAACCATTCTATGTCAGATGCATTCCCCATATTAAATGGAACGAGACAGGGCTGCCCCTTATCCCCCATTTTGTTTATTTTGGCCATGGAGGTCTTAGCCTCCAATGTCAGGAAAGAAGATGGGGTTTGCGGAATCCATATAGCAGATACTCACTACAAATCAACACTCTATGCGGACGACATTTTATTTTCATTGACCTCTCCCTTACAATCCCTAGCGGCACTGATGCTGGTCATAGAAACATATAGCACCCTCTCTAACTTTAAAATAAATATGCAGAAATCGGAGTTCCTGGGCATTGGCATCACTGATCAGATTTCCCTGCAGATCACCAACCAATATCAATTCCTGTCAAAACACATCTCTATAACTTACTTAGGGATCAGCTTAACGAACTCGAGAGAGTCCTTACATCACTTAAACCACCAGCACCTCCTGGATTCTATTAGATCAGATATGGGGACTTGGCGAAACAAAAATCTCTCATGGCTGGGTAGAATACAAGCCTTTAAAATGAGCATCTTGCCCCGTTTTTTATATATGTTTCAGACATTACCCATCCAACCTCCCCCACAGTATATATATTCCGCACAATCTTTCATAAACGGTTTTATATGGGCACATAAACGCCAAAGAATAGCTAAGACCACCCTTTACAGGAACAGGGACGAGGGGGGACTTGGGGTACCTAATCTCTTGTTATACTTGCAGGCAGCACAGTTAACCAGAGTGGTTGACTGGTGTAAAAACACTTTGGATAAAGAATGGGTCAAGCTTGAGCATGACCTAAGTGGCTCAAAAAGTTTAGGTTCTTTGTGCTAGACATACAGACAACATAGGACTTTGTCGCCACTCACCCCTTCATTGGTGTCCGACACACTTTCTACATGGGACCACCTCACGAGATCTCAGAAAGCATATCTACTATCCCCTCACCACTAACCCCTTTACTACACAATAATGACTTCCCCCTGTTACTACAGAAATGGTCAGATGAACTGTACACACTAGCAGCAGGTCTACCCTGCCATTCAGTTATAGAAAAAGGAACCATAATACACAAAACAGCCTTAGCGGACAAAAATATAGTTTTTTTTCGACAGATGGTTTGAGTATCTACAATTATCTCATTTCCTTTCTTGCCACAAAGACAAACCCAACTTGATAAGAGGCTTAAATCCTTTTGAAGCACTTTGTCAATCTCCACAAATAGTGAAGGGCACTCTCTCCAAGATATATAAAATCCTCATAGCCTTACATTCTAAAAACCTACCGCCATACACTAAAGCATGGGAAATTGAACTAGGGTTTGACGTCCCCCCTGAAACTTGGGGCATTATATTCCAACAAATGGGAAAGGCACCCTCTTCAATGGGTATCACAGAAACAAACCTAAAACTCCTTGAAAGATGGTATCTCTACCCTAGTAGGCTTGCCAAGATCTACCCTCACTCCAATCCACTGTGTTGGAGGGACTGTAAACAAGTAGGGACACTTCTTCACATATGGTGGGAATGCCCTATACTCCAACCCTTCTGGCAGGACATTCATAGAGAAATTCAAAAGGCCCTCTCCGTAGACATCCCCTTTAACCCTTTAACGCTACTATTCAATAAACCGCCTAAGATCAAATGCAAGTATAGACAGGTTTTATTATACATTATGCTAAGCAGCGCAAAACAACTGGTCCCTAGACTATGGAAACAGCGTAGTATACTAACCCAGAGAGAATGGTCACAAAATGTCACACTCCTTCTGTCCCTTGAAAGATTTCACTATCAGAAAACAAATAGGATGGACTTTTACTGTGCCATGTCTTTATTCTGGGAAACATACATTTATACACATGCTAGGACACCACCCCAACTAAATAACTCCAGCAATGAGGCATTCCTGTCTGCTTAAATCACTTCAGATGGTGAAGAAAAAGGTATGACCCAGCTAGAGCCTCGCCTTGGGCCCGTGTCTCGTTTTGTACTTTAATCTTGTAATTTAATCATTATTTTGCTGATAGTAATTTTCACTCAAGTGTATTTATATCTGTAAGATTTCTCAGTTTGGATATATGTTATGTAGCAAAGTTTATATGTTAGGTGGTTGTTTTATCCACATGTTATGGAAAAAAAAAGAAAAACTCTACAAGCTACCTTGTTCTACTGAGATACTCTTTTTGGGTATGCAATGCCATGGTCCACAGAACTTTGAACAATGGACAGTTTTGTTCCTGTCTTATGCTTTCCCTTTTCTCTTCTCTCTTTTTATTGATTTAACTGGATAACGCCGGATGTAATCCATTGCAATTGTAAAATCTTTAATTATATCAATAAAGCTTGTTGAAAAAAAAAAAATAATAAAAAAAAAATACAACCCCCCCAAGCTGCAGTTACAAAAAAAATACAGAAAAAAATAAACAAAGCTATCCAAAATAATAAAATTAAACCTAAACTAATACCCCTATAAAAATAAGACATCCCCTAATCTAATACTAAACTACCAATTGACCCTATCATGTCTATGATTACGGTCCTGTGTGACCGAAACCGGTCAGACGTTTCTGCTTGGCTGCGTTCTGTTTGTCCTGTGCTTTTTGTCTCCTATTTTTAATCAACATGGATTAAAGCTTATTTCATTTAATATTAGTGTGAGAATCAGCTATTTTTTTTTCCTCTTTTTTTATGCCTATATTCGTAGTGGGTACAGGGACCCGCTTCCTGATTCTTTCACTCCTTTTTATTTGTATACATAGTATTGCACTATAGCCCAAGTGAATGCTGTTTTTTTTCTGCCTACGAGTGATTGACAACTCTTTCCACTGAATCTAATTGGAGCAGCTGTACCACGTGGTCCCTGTTTGTTTGCATGGGGGCCTTGGAGTTTGGAGTGACCACAACTTTGCCGGAAGCGTTTTTCGGATGAAAGTGGCATTGGAATAAACACGTCTCCACGAGATCATTGGGAACAGCGCAAATAGCGAAACGGCACTAGGGGTGAGTGAAGTTACTAACGAAGTGTGCTTTTTACTGTGGCCTTACCCCGGTTGGTCTGGAAGTGGCTTATACCGGATGACCCGCTGAGTACAATCCAGTTCCCCGGTCTGTGATATATACGGAGGGTGATCAGGTCTCAGTGTGGTTTACCTGGGAGCAGTATGCATGTATTGAAGTAAGTCTCACCTACCTAGGCCATGTTATGCTATTTTGCACAGAGAAGTGGTTGAGTTTACAAAGCAGTATCATTTATGGACACCATTTGTTCATCTTCTTACCTTATCAATAAAGCTTGTTGAAAAAAAAAAAATAATAAAAAAAAAAATACAACCCCCCCAAGCTGCAGTTACAAAAAAAATACAGAAAAAAATAAACAAAGCTATCCAAAATAATAAAATTAAACCTAAACTAATACCCCTATAAAAATAAGACATCCCCTAATCTAATACTAAACTACCAATTGACCCTAAAGGGGCAATTGTATGGGCATTGCCCATAAAAGGGCATTTAGCTCTTTTACTGCCTTTAAAAGGGCAATTAGCTCTTTTTCAAGCCCAAAAAAAACCTAATCGTAAAAAAAAAAAACACCCCAAAAATGAAAATAAAAAAGCCTAAACTTAAGCCCCAAATAGGTACTCACTATGTCTGAAGTCCAGTGGAGAAGGTCTTCTTCCAGACACATCAATCATCTTCTATCTTCATCCGGAGTGAAGGCGGCGTGGAGCGGAGGTGTGAAGCTGTGTTCCAGATGCCTGGATCCTCAGCGGCGGTCCTCGGCGGCGGCGGTTCTCGGCGGCATGGAGGCTCCTCTTCATCCGATGTCGGTCGTTGACTGAATATTGAATGCAAGGTACTGCAATCAATTTGGGGTACCTTGCATTCCTATTGGCTTAAATTTTGAAATCAGCCAATATGATTAGAGCTACTGAAATCCTATTGGCTGTTCAAATCAGCCTATAAGATTTCAGTAGCTCTCATCCTATTGGCTGATTTTGAAAATTTCAGCCAATAGGAACGCAAGGTACTCCAATAAATATGGGGTACCGTGCATTCAATATTCAGTGTGTGGCGGATGATCGCTTGAAGGGGAACCTACACACCACCACCGATGACTGATGCTGAGGATCGCCAAATCTTGGAAGACCGCTCCGGACCTCCGCTCGCTGTAGATGAAGATGATGGACCTGCCTGGAAGAAGACCTTCTTCGCCGGACTTCAGGAACCGTGAGTACCTATTTGGGGCTTATTGTTAGGCTTTATTTTATTTGGGCAATTTAAAAAGAGCTGAATGCCCTTTTAAGGGCAATGCCCATACAAATGCCTCTTTAGGAGCAATGGGTAGTTTAGGTTTTTTAGTGTTAGGTTTTTTATTTTGGGGGGTTTGGTGGGTGGGGGGTTTTACTGTTACAGGGGGACTTAGTATTTTTTTTAAGGAAAAGAGCTGTTTAACTTGGGGCAATGCCCTACAAAAAGTCCTTTTAAGGGCGATTGATACCTTATTCTTAGATTAGGGGGTGTTTTTATTTGGGGGGGAGGGTTTTTCATAGGGGTTAAGTTTATTTTTTTTTTTTTTTGGTTAATATGGTTTTTGTAATGTTAGCCTTTTTTTATTTTGTGCAATTTTAGATTAATTTAATGTAATTTTTTTTTAACTAATGTAATTAAGGGGTTAATTTAGGGGGTGTTAGGTTAGGAGGCTTAGTCATTAACTTAGTTATTTGCGTTGTGGGGGTTGGCAGGTATAGGAGTTAATAGGTAAATTAGTTTATTGCGTTGGTAGATGGCGGTTTAGGGGTTAATAAATTGATTATTTAATTTGCGATGTAGGGGAATGGCGGATTAGGGGATAATAGATGTATTAGGTAGTTTGCGATGTTAGGGTTGGTGGATTTAGGAGTTCATAATTTTATTAGGTAGTTTTATTATATATTTTTTTTCTTAATACTTCGTGCGGGCGGTTATTTTTTTTTTCTTAATACTTCGTACGGGCGGTTAGATTTTTTTTTAATACTTATTGCGGGCGGTTATTTTTTTTGTAATACTTATTGTGGGCGGTAAGGTTTTTTTGTAATACTTATTGAGGGCAGTTAGGTTTTTTTAAATACTTATTGCGGGCGGTTATTTTTTTTTCTAATACTTATTGCGGGCGGTTAGGTTTTTTCTAATACTTATTGCAGGCGGTTAGGTTTTTTCGTAATGCTGCATCAAGGTGAATTCTTTTGGCTGCGTGCGCAGCCAACATTCTTTTGGCTGCCTCACACTGCCAACATTCCTTTGAGGATGTGTGCACAACTGCCGACGGCGACAGACTATTATTATAGTATAGATATGCTCCTTGAACAATTTAAATTAAGGCTCAACTTTTTTTAACAAACATTCCCTATTAATTTAATGTCTGTATAATTATTATTTGTTTTATGTGTATAATCAACTGCTGTATTTAGTCAGTGCAAATGCCTTCCTCAATGCAAAGATCAATTATTCAATATCAATATTTTTCTTTGCTTCACTTACTCTTTTAAAAAAATATATAATTTTTTTTATATATATATATACAATTTATAGTTAAATGTTATGACTGTTAAGCACATAATTGAATTCACAATAATGAGCATTGTCTTGAAAGTGATAATATGATGTTTTATCATAACATAAATTGCATTCATTATAGTATACATCAGTTACTTGTAATGATATGTGTAAAACACATAGTTAAATTTATTTTGTGTCGACATTTTTTATAAATATATTTTATTTCTGTTAAGCACATAGTTGAATTCACAATAATGAGCATTGTCTTGACAGGGATAATATGATAACTTTGTGTCACAACATGAATTCCATTCATTAGAGCATACTTATCAGATACGTATATTGGCATGTGTTAAACAAATAGGTAAAAAAAATGAGCACTTATTTTTTTAACGCTATATTTTATTTCTGTTAAGCACATAGTTGAATTCATAATAATGAGCATTGTCTTGACAGGGATAATATGATGTTGTGTAACAACAACATAAATTCCATTCATTAGAGCATACATATCAGATACTTATATTGATATGTGTTACACACATAAGTAAAAAAAAAAAAGAGCAAATTTTTTTTAATCGCTATATTTGTTTCTGTTAAGCACATAGTTGAATTCACAATAATGAGCATTGTCTTAAAAGGCATAATATGGTAACATTGTGTCACAACATTAATTACTTTTATTAGAGCAAACATATCAGATACTTATATTGATATGTGTTAAACTCATAGGCGAAAAAAAATTTAGCCCAGTTTTTTTTTCCAATCACTATATTTTATTTCTGTTAAGCACATAGTTCAATTTACAATAATGAGCATTATGTCACAACATGAATTAATTTCATTAGAGCAGACATATCAATTACTTATATTGATATGTATTAAACACATAGGTTAAAAAAAATTGAGCACAATATTTTTTTTACCGCTATATTTTATTTCTGTTAAGCACATAGTTACATTTACAATAATGAACATTTTCTTGAAAGGGATACTATGATAATGTTGTGTAACAACATGAATTCATTTAATTATAGCATACATATCAGATACTTATATTGATATATGTTAAACACATAGGTACAATTATTTCTGGTGTCTAAATATTTTTTTATAGATATTTTATAGTTATAGGAATCCAGAGACTTACTATTATTATTATCGGTTATTTGTAGAGCGCCAACAGATTCCGCAGCGCTAAAAACATAGGCGGTATACAAGGTAGCAATAATAGGGATCAAATGGGTAGAGGGCCCTGCCTAGAGTCGCACTGTTGTAGTCAGCTCTTGTGAAGGTGATCTGCAAGCAGTTGGGTTCTTAGGTTTACATTCTAAGTGGGTTCATGGCGGATAGCAATGGAGGAGAGGAACTGGTATTAGGAAAGGTTAGTGTAGGTTGTATGTATCCCTGAACAGAAGAGTCTTTAGGGAATGCTTGAAGAGAAGGGGACCAAGGACAGAGCCTTGCGGTACCCCAACAGAAAGTAGTAACGGGACAGAGGAAGCCCCAGAGAAGGCTACACTAAAGGCACGGTGAGACAGTTAGGAAGAGAACCACGAAAGGGCTGTGTCACAAATGCCAAAGGATTGGAGGGTTTGGAGCAAAAGAGGGTGATCAACAGTTTCAAAGGCTGTAGACAGATCAAGGAGGATAAGCAGAGAGAAATGGCCTTTGGATTTTGCTGTAAGTAGGTCGTTTGTAACCTTAACAATTGCTGTCTCTGTAGAGTGATGGGGGCAAAATCCAGACTGCAGTGGGTCAAGGAGGGAGTGTAATGTAAGGAAATGGGATAGGCGTGCATGTACTCGCTTTTCAACAGCTTTGAGGCAAGAGGGAGTAAGGAAATAGGGTGGTAGTTGGATGGGGAGGTTGGATCGAGAGAAGGTTTTTTTGAGGATAGGAGTGACCGGTGCATGTTTTAGAGATGAGGGAAATATACCAGTGCTGAGGGAGAGGTTGAAAATGTGTGTAAGTATAGGGGTAAGGGTAGAAGAGAGGGAGGGGAGTAGCTGTAAGGGGATGGGGTCGAGGGGACAGGTAGTGAGGTGAGAGCGCTGTATAAGTGCAGAAACTTCATCCTCAGTAACAGGGGTGAAAGAGCTAAATATATGGCTATGTGGGTTTTGGTTAATTGTAAGCTTTTGAGGGGGTGGGAGATTGGTAGTATGTTGAGAGCTGATTTAGTTTCTGATGGAATCGATTTTGTTATTGAAGTAGCTGGCAAAATCTTGAGCTGACAAAGAAGTTGTATTAGGAGGTGGGGTGGGCGGAGCAGAGAGTTGAATGTGGAGAACAGACGTTTTGGGTTTGAAGAGTAGAGAAGTAGTGTTGCTAATAAAGATTAAGGGCAGAGTAGTAGGAGTTCAAGATGAACTTGTAGTGAAGAAAGTCAGCTGAAATCAGAGGTTTTCGCCAGTGCCGCTCAGCAGTATGCGAACATTTGCGTAGGTACCGTGTCAGAATTCCAGGGCTGAGGGTGGGTGTGTGATTTCTGAGCTATGGTAGGAGGGGCCAGATTGTCTAGGACCTATGTAAGCAGGCCTGGACTGAGTGCCGGGCATACCGGGCAAATGCACGATGGGCATGGGCCAGTTATCTTAGCCCTGCAGCCGCCCTGCAAGGCACCGCCGCAAAACAAGAAGAGAACCTTCCTTTTCATAAATACCAGCCACCCCACCACTTAGGCTCCCACATGCGTGCGGCAATGAAGAAGTTAACCTCCTAGCTGTGGCTGGCAGAAGACTTCAAATAATTTTTGGATGTATAACATTATTTTTAATTTTCTTTTTCAGCATCTACAAAACATCAACGACCTCAAAATTTTAGAAGATAAATAATACTTGATAGGTTTTTACTTATACTTATAACACAATATTATCACTATATATATATATATATATATGCATGTGTATTATATTAATTAATAGTTTTTTTAGGGTCCTTCTTTATTCTTTAGGGGGACGTGCAACCCCCAATTTTTTTTTCCTGTTTCAGATAGGGCATGCAATTTTCAGACACTTGTTTAATCACCTGTACTGTCAAATTTGCTTCATTCTCTTGCAATCTTTGGAGAAAAGTAGACAATGCACAACTGGGAGCTAGCTGAACACAGGCAGTGAGCCAACAAGAGGCACACAGGTCCAGTCACTGCATCCAGTGAGCCAACGGCAAGGGGAACACACGTCCAGTCACTGATCAGCAGCTAGCTTCCAGGGGTGCATTGCTGCTCCCAAGCCTACCTAGGTATGCATTTCAACAAAAGCTGCCAAAAGAATGAAGCACTTCCACTGGAAAGTCATTTAAAATGGCATGCTCTATCCGAATCATGAAAGACAATCTGGGGGTTGCAAGCTCTTAAAGTTCTTAAAATTGTACCACCACAAGCAAGTGGCAGGACTGTGCCAAAAAGATCATGGGCTTGAGGCCCGCTAACAGAACTGACCGCACTGCTGCCTGTCTTCTGAGCCATGTTGCTTAATGCGGTGATGATGTTAACTTGGCACTACAACAGGGCTAATGTGATCTCTGACTCAAGAGCTGATGCCTATATGTGAGAAATTGACATCTGTGACATCACAGGCCTCCTTGGTGACACACTACCACTAGCCACAAACCATGCAGGCAGAGCCTAGGTGAGCTGAGCTGTTACTCTAGGAGGGGACCTCTAAGCCAATACGGGAAAAAACTTCTCCACCTGGGAAGACTTTGATATTTATTTATTTGCCCACATTACGACGCACTCTCTTACACTTGAAGCCAAGCAGGCTCGTTAAGGCTGGCAACCAGCGGCACTTTTCTCAGTACTTGGCTGATCTCCCTCTGAGGTGCATTGCCATAAGCAACCAATCAAAGTGCTTGGGAGCGCCAGAAAAACTTAACCTAACATAAAAAATTATGCTTACCTGATAATTTAATTTCCATCTGTATGAGAAGAGTCCACGGCTTCATTCCTTACTTGTGGGAAATACAGAACCTGGCCACCAGGAGGAGGCAAAGACACCCCAGCCAAAGGCTTAAATACCCCCCCCCCCACATCCCTCATCCCCCAGTCATTGTGCAGAGGGAACAGTAGGATAAATATCAGGGTATAAATGGTGCCAGAAAAACAAAACAAAAATGTGGGTCCGCCCAACGGAGAAAATGAGTGGGGCAGTGAACTCTCTGCATACAGATGGAAATTAAATTATCAGGTAAGCATAATTTATGTTTTCCATCTTAATATGAGGAGAGTCCACAGCTTCATTCCTTACTTATGGTAAACATATACCCAAGCTCTAGAGGACACTGAATGAAAACCGGAGGGTAAAGAGAGGCGGACCCTATTCTGAGGGCACCACAGCCTGCAAAACTTTTCTCCCAAAAGCTGCTTCAGCCAAAGCAAAAATGTCAAATTTGTAAAACTTTGAAAAAGTGTGTAAGGAGGACCAGGTAGCCACCTACAAATCTGCTCCATAGAGGATTCGTTCTTGAAGGCCCAAGAAGAAGCCACAGCTCTAGTTGAATGAGCGTAATCCTTTGAGGATGCTTATGTCCCGCTGTCTCATATGCTAAACGGATAATGCTCCTCAACCAAAAAAATAGGGAAGAGGAAGGAGCCTTCTGTCCACTACGCTTACCAGAATAGACAACAAACAATGCTGAAGTCTGTCTAAAATCCTTTGTGGCCTGAAGATAGAATTTCAAAGCCTGAACCACATCCAAATTATGAAGTAATCGTTCCATCGAAGAAGGAGGATTAGGACACAAGGAAGGAACTACTATCTCCTGAGTGATGTTGCGATCAGACACAACCTTAGGGAGAAAACCCAACCCAGTGTGAAGAACAGCCTTATCAGCATGAAAAACTAGGTAAGGAGGCTCACATTGCAAGGCCGCCATTTTAGAGACTCTGCGTACCAAAGCAATAGCCAGTAGAAAAAGAACCTTCCAAGACAGTAATTTAATGTCAACCGACTGCATGGACTCAAACGGAGCCCTCTGAAAAAACTTAAGAACCAAATTTAAACTCCAAGGAGGAGCGGAATGTCTAAACACAGGCCTGATTCTGGACAGAGTCTGAACAAAGGACTGTATATCAGGAAGCTCAGCGACCTTCTTGTGTAATAACACAGATAGAGCCGAAATCTGTCCCTTTAAGGAACTAGCGGCAAGTCCCTTCTCCAAGCTGTCTTGGAGAAAGGAAAGAATCCTGGATACCTTGACCTTATGCCAGGGGAATCCACGTTCATCACACTAGAATAAGTAGGTCCTCCACACCTTATGATAGATGCGACGAGTGACCGGCTTTCTGGCTTGAATGAGAGTATCAATCACTCTCTCACAAAACTCTCTCCTGGTTAAGACTAAACGTTCGATCTCCACGCAGTCAGCCTCAGAGAATCTGATTTTGATGAACAAAGGGACCCTGTTCCAGCAGATCTCTGCGACAAGGTAATGATGACATCCCCACCAGGTCCGCAAACCACATCCTTCGCGGAAACGATGGAGCAATTAGAATAGTCAAAGTTTGCTCCTGCTTGATGCGGGACACTACCCGAGGTAGAAGTGGTAACAGTGGAAATATGTAAACTAGGTTGAACCCCCAGGGCACTGCTAAGGCATCTATCAGTTCTGCCTGAGAATCCCTAGACCGTGACCCGTATCTGGGTAGCTTGGAATTGAGTCTGGACGCCATGAGAGCTATCTCTGGTCTCCCCCATCTGTTGCAAATCATTTCGGGATGGAGAGACCATTCCCCCAGATGAAACGATTGTCTGCTGAGAAAATACGCTTCACAGTTGTCCACACCCGGAATGTGGATCGATGACAGAGAGCAGTTGTGGGCCTCCGACCATTCCAGGATCCAAGAAACTTCCCTCATGGCTAGGGAGCTTCTTGTTCCCTGATGATGGTTGATGTAAGCCACCAAGGTTATGTTGTCTGATTGGAATCTGATAAACTAGGACGAACCCAGAAAAGGCCAAGCCTTCAGAGCATTGAAAATCGCTCGAAGTTCCAAAATGTTGATCGGGAGGAGAGATTCCTCTCGAGTCCACAGGCCCTGTACCTTCCTGGCACCCCAAACAGCTCCCCCATCCTAAAAGACAGGCATCCATATTCACAATCTTACAAGATGGCCTCAAGAAGGATGTCCCCTGGGACAGGTGATCTGGACAGAGCCACCAAGAGAGCGATTCTCTCGACTGGTTGTCCAGAGAAATCTGTTGGGATAGATCTGAGTGATCGCCATTCCATTGCCTCAGCATGCACAACTGAAGAGGTCTGAGATGGAACCTGGCGAATGGAATGATATCTATGCTGGACACCATGAGTTCAATTACCTTCATACACCGTGCCACAGATGGCCTTAAGGAGGTCTGGAGGGCAAGACAATTGGAAGTAATTTTGCAACGTCTCTGGTCTGTAAGGAATATCCTCATAGATATGGAATCTATTATCGTGCCCAGGAATTCCACTCTGGTACTGGGGACCAGAGAACTCTTTCCTAAGTTTATCTTCCATCCATGAGATTGAAGAAGTAGAAGAGCTCTTAAATGGTCTTCTGCCAGCCAGCAGGACGGAGCCTGGACCAGTATATTGTCCAAGTATGGCACTACAGCAATACCTCTGGATCTCGCAACTGCGAGCAGAGCCCCCAAAACCTTTGTAAAGACTACAGTAGCCAGACCAAAAGGAAGAGCTACACACTGGAAGTGTTTGTCCAGAAATGTGAATCTTAAGAACTTGAATTGATCCTTGTGTATTGGCACATGAAGATAAGCATCCTTCAAGTCTATCGTAGTCATGAACTGTCCCTCTTGAACTAAGGGCAGGATAGACCTTATCGTCTCCATCTTGAACGATGGGACAGACAGAAACTTGTTTAAACACATTAGGTCTAGAATCGGGCGAAACGTACCCTCCTTCTTTGGGACCACTAAAAAGTTTGAGTAGTACCCCAGACCTCTCTCTGCTAGAGGTACTGGCACAATTACTCCTTGGGAGGAGAGATCCCTCACGCACCCTAGAAAAGTTTTTCTGGCCTTCAAGACAGGTTTGATAAGAGGAATCTGCCCCTGGGCGGATGAGATTTGAAACCTATCCTGTAACCCTGAGCAATGACCTCCAAAACCCAAGGGTCTTGCACGTCTCTCAGCAAAGCCTCCACAAAAAGAGATAGCCTACCCCCAACACGATCTAGTGATGGATCGGGGGCCGTCCCTTCATGCCGACTTTGTCTCAGCGGGCTTGTTGTTCTGCTTGGATTCATTCCAAGATTGAGATGGTTTCCAAGTTCCCTTGGAA
This sequence comes from Bombina bombina, assembly GCF_027579735.1. Lineage (NCBI taxonomy): Eukaryota > Metazoa > Chordata > Amphibia > Anura > Bombinatoridae > Bombina > Bombina bombina. The sequence goes on from NC_069510.1 coordinate 62,856,446, forward strand.
TGATCAGGCTTCGCGGAGGGCTGCTGGCATTGGGATTTATCCGAATGAAAGGGACAAAAATTAGGACCCTGTCTCTTAGGCTTATCCTTCTTATCCTGTGGTAGAAAGGAACCTTTGCCCCCAGTAACCGTGGAAATGATGGAGTCCAGGTCTGGACCGAAAAGAATCTTCCCCTTAAATGGAAGGGAAAGTAATCTAGATTTTGAAGTCATGTCCACAGACCAAGACTTCAGCCAGAGTGCCCTACAGACTAGAACAGAAAAATCTGATGTCTTGGCATTCAGGCAAAGAATCTGCATATTTGCATCACAAATAAAATAATTAGCTTACCCTCAAGGCCTTTATTCTTTCCTGGATCTCGTTGAGGGGAGTTTCTACCTCGATCATCTCCAATAGAGAGTCGCACCAATAGGTAGAGGCTCCAGCCACCGCAGCAACTGCCGCTGTAGGCTGAAACAAATATCCCTTGTGCTGAAATATTTTTCTTAACAGAGTTTGTAGCTTCTTATCCATGGGCTCCTTAAACAATGAACTATCGTCAAGCGGGATAGTAGTGCATTTAGCAAGCATGGAGATAGCTCCATCCACCTTAGGGACAGAACCCCACAACTCTAATTGAGAACCGGGAACAATTTCTTAAAGGAAGAAGAAGGGGAAAAAGAAGATCCAAGTCTCTCCCATTCATTCTTAATAATATTTGCCATCTTTACTGGAACCGGGAAAGTCTGTGGCAGCATCCTGTCCTCATAAACCTTATCAAGCTTAGGAATAGAGGGTTCCTCGGGTAACTTAGGTTCTGAAACCTCTAAAGTAGCCAACACTTCCTTTAACAGAAAGGGTAAGTGCTCTATGCTAAATCTAAAGTCTGGTTCCTCTGCAGCCGGATAGGGAGCCGATTCCAACCCAGAAAGAGCCTCTTTTGAAGTATCAGAGGCATCTTTATCAGTGGATAATCTAGTATCAGATAAATCCAACAAGTTGGTAGATGACCCCTGGGAAGGATAGCAATATTTAACCTTTCGCTTGTGCTTAGCAGGGCGAGGTAAAGCACTGAATGCCGCAGACACTGCCGTTTGCAACTGTTCATTAAAGTCTGGCAGTAAGAGGGCCCCTACCGAAGGAAGATTAGCAGTGCGATGGGGTGCTGCATGTGTAATAGGAGATGATTGGAGGGAACGCACCTCATGGGACGGAGACCCCTCAGAGGTGGACGGCTCAGTGGAACTCAACATCTTTGTCTTTTTAGATATAACTACCTTATCAAGGCATGTGGAACATAATTGAGCAGGCAGGTAAACCGTAGCCTCCTCACAATAAAAACAAGTATTAGATTTAGGTAAACACATCAGAGTCCTCCATATCTTGCGTTTTTAAAATGGACAATAGAAAAAGATAAATGGCACCTTTATACCCCAATAGCCGGGGCACTCACAACCTCCTATGACCCAATCCCTTCTTCTCCTGTAAACCGCAAGGTCAGGAAAGAGGAAGTTAATGAGGCCACACCCGGTCACATGGAGTGCCATGCAGGACCACCCCTGCTGCAGGAAGAAATGCACGCCAAACAGGCTGCACAGTTATCCCAGAAATGAAAGTAAAACCTGAATGTTCCCACATCTGCCAAGGCCTCATCTAACACATGCCGTAGCATAAAACATAATAAAGCAATCATGTATAAATCCCCCCCTGTTCAATAATCTCCTTCTGGAGATATTTACCTTTGATTCCATACAGATAAAGGAGTCACACTGTGACCCTGTCTTCTTTACGTTATGATATGAGATAAAATAAAACGATCTTTCCAGAATCATCGCCGTGGAACAGACACACAGCCTCTCAAGTTTGACAGTCTGTAGCATCGCACCTGACATGGACTTGAGTGATAGACACAGGCAGTGAAACTCGTCAACACTGATTGCTTAGGAGTTGTTAATACGAGTCTGGATGGTTTCACAGAAAGACTCTCCCTGCATCTCCAGACCCTAACTTTCGTCAGTGCTCTCACTGAGAGGCTGACAAGACTACTTAAAACTCCAGTCCCATAGCGAAGAGTACTACCCTCCATAAGAGACTACTCCGAATCTTCCAACACTTCTCTGCCATCCTCCTGTGACGAGAGGGAAATAATGACTGGGGAATGAGGGCAGTGGGGGAGGTATTTAAGCCTTTGGCTGGGGTGTCTTTGCCTCCTCCTGGTGGCCAGGTTCTGTAATTCCCACAAGTAAGGAATGAAGCCGTGGACTCTCCTCATATTAAGATGGAAAGCCCCTCATTTTTAAATTACGTGCAGGCTGGGAGTATGCTCACCTTATATCTGGCTGCCATGCTAACCTGCCTTTAGTTGGAGCACACTGGTGGCGAGCCTCTACGACTTCTGCTCAATTAAGACTGGCGGCAACTTTACCAAGGGCTTGCAGCCTGTGAGATTAAGACATTTTTTTTTTTTTTTATTTATTTCCAACAAAGAGTACACACATATCATAGCAGCATCGCACCTCGCAGGATGCGTCACATGAGAAATTGCAAATTCACGATAAGAGATTACAGAGATATGCATATGTTTGAGAAAACCAGGTGTAGTTAGGTTATGAACATTTATGTTTTCAACAGGGTAAAAATGTTCTATATACCTGTACCTCAATGTTGGGGTTTTGTATTTTTTTTTTAAATTACTAAACTACTCTAACTTAACTAAACTCAACCTAAAATAAAACAAGAATTGATTTAGATGTCCCATTTACCAACACAGTATGATAAGAATGCTAACAATGATGACAACCCCACTTAACTCATTGACATGTTATGGAGAAAGGAGCTCATTGGGACGAACATGGAATTACCACTCTACTCAAATCATGATAGGGGGCGTATTTACCTCGCTTGCAATCTGTGATTAAATATTCGTAAAATATAAGGATTGAAAGGGCTGGTTCTTCAAAAGTTTCCTTACCACAATGCAAACAATAGTGTCATGGTTTATCCCACTTTAAACAGACCAGCTTAAAAAAAAACCCCCAAAAAAACAAACAAATAAGGCAGCTAAAAGAAAAATTAAACTAAACTGAGCATAACAGTACCCGAATAGATCCAGGCTTGAGTGTGCTAGTGCCATGATGGGATATTATCTTAGCTAAACAGCTCTCAACTAGGAATAATTGATATGATTATGTGAGTATATTGCTCCGTACCGTAAATATGAAATATAATTTACATTTTGATCTAAACTAGACTGTCCTGAGCAAAGTATTTGCGCTCTTTTCCCCTGCTAACCACCCACCAATAAAAAGTGAATAGTGTATTGGTCTTAATACAGATCTACTCGTCACTAGCGTGACAGTGCCCAATTCTATAGATAGTCGGGTATGTGACATATTAATGTGAAAATTATTCAACATTCCAAGACCATCAAGCCTACAGAACCTGCCAAGGTCTATCTAGGAAGGACGACATCAGGAGGGAGGGGGTCATCCTATTAACTGCTAAGTTATATTGCCCAGTAATCTTCCTCTGATATGTGACTGCTCTAATAGGGGAGAAATACGGTAACCTAATAATTATAAATGGTATATACTTGTGCACAGAGCGTTTAGAATGATGGATAATATGTAAATAAGTGTTAGAGCAACAATTTGCAGAGACAATGTAAGAGTGTGCAAAAGCATGTGACAAGCTACTGCTACTAAAAGCACTATGTTCATGTTGTTAGTTGCTCAAATATAGTATTACTAATGAGTGGCGTCACATTGCCCGACAAGTCTAATTCACCAAACCATTATACAAGGTAAGAGAAGTGGGCATCTGCTGCTAGAAAAGTCCGGAGTTTACAACATCAGACAAGTCAGGCAGTTACTCCCAAACGTTTCCCACAGCATGCCGTATAATGAGATATGCCGTCCAATGAGCAGGAGCAGCTTAACATTTTGAGCATACCATGAACCTAAAGCAGTATAAAAGAAGGCTTTGGGACAAAGAAAAGTTAAACAATAAAATTGGCCTTAATCTAATTAAGAGATAGCAATGTTTCTTTAAGTCTTAGTTCTGGAGCTGCCGTCCAAAATAATGCAGACACAGTATTAGGTATTGGCTCAATATCTGCTGCAATTGAAGTCACTTAGATATTGCAGTTTGGAAACATGAGGAATCCCAAAATAGAACAATAACTAACAAATTAAAGTAAACCTTTCAGCAAAACGCTCAATGGCCAGTCTCGTCTGAAGCTTAATGTAAGGTTTGAAAATGTGTACCCCACAAGTAGGGGCAACCGCTTCAGAGCCAGCTCACCCTGTCTTGGGGTATGATGTCATCCGACACCGTTCTTCGGCAAAACAATTCCGCTCTTCGATTGAAAACCATGACGGAAATCTTGTTTCTTCAAGTGCTCCGGAGTGGGCCAAATAGTGTTCAGAGCTGCCAGTTTCCCCGTTATATAGATGTGCGCCATCATAGAGAGTCCTGTTGTAGCTGTCGGCAATTGCTGGTCAAGCTTGTCCCCCATGTCTGCACAATGTGCGCCAAACCAAAGCTCCGGCGACATGGAGAGCCACTCTGCTGCTTGTATTGGTGAGTGTGAGGAATATCCAGGAATTGTGAGTTGGTGCCCCGCCATTGTATAAATCAGACTGTGTATCGTCCAACCACACAACGCTGTGTGGGGGGTCATGCTTTGACTGCTGATGACATTGTGCAGTCATATTATCCAGTGTAGAGTTAGTTACCAGTATCAATGCCGTATCAAATTCTGTGGGACAGGATCTTTTAGTTGCCTGGACCACTTCATGTAGATTCTGACAGCTTAGGAGTAAACGGTCAAAGATAGGCAGAAATGCTGTGATTATCTGCGCAGCAACGTCCCTTTCCGGTTCCATTGCTCAATAATCCTTTATGGATTATAACTTGGTGTAATGCCTTCCGGGGAAGAAGTGTGTGGAATACTTCTATCTGCCAGAGTTTCCCGGACAGCTTGTCTGTCAAGGGAGATGCAGATGGCATAGAAGAGTGGCGAAATTACTGATGTTAGCAGAGATTTTCTTCAGAGCTAGCGGAGCTCACAGCCATCTTCTAGAACCGCCCACCGGAAGTCTCAGATTAAGACATTTTTGACTAAGGAAGTATAAAGCTACACAGGTTCACGCTTTATTCAAGGTTTCCATCTTTAGTAGCCTCTTTGGAGTCAGAATCAAGCCTCAGTTAACTTAAGAGCATAGATTATGTCTATGCTGCACCAGGGTCGGCTCCAAGGGGGAGCATTGGGGGGCAATGCCCACCCAAATGGAATGCTGTGCCCCCTCAAACAATATTGATATGATCATACGCTTTAAAAAATAATAAATAAAATAATGAATTGTTATGTAATGCTGCATGCTGGGGGCAGAGTTAGCTGCCGAACTGTGAGGTCGCATCACGCATCTGCAAGGAGCTCCGTGTCTTATTTGGAATTGGAAGTTAGAGACTTTTTGTACTTGTCTTTAACCCTATTTATTTTACCTAACTATCGTGAGTTACTCATTTACTTAAACAATAGACCATGATAAGAATATGATTGTATCACATAAATATAAGTCTATAAATGGCTACCGGCTTCTATCGACGACTCAAAAGTGCACTGTGATCTTCGGCCCAGCCGAAGATCACAGTGCACTTTTGAGGTGTTGACAGAAGCCGGTAGCCATTTATAGACTTATATTTATATGATACAATCATATTCTTATAGGTTCACAGTACATAGGTTGTATTAAGTAGCCTGATATCCGTTAGTTATTGCGAAACAGGTATAGCTAAATCTAATCTACAAAATTACCAGTACCTCAAAACCTAGTATCCTCACTGCTATTGCAAACAAAGAGGTTAACTGCAATGGGGGGTTTGGGGTGCATGGCTGTTTAGGGGACATGATTGCGATTTGAGAATGAGTTTAATGGTTTTGGATCATGGTGATTAAGGGGTGAATTGTTTTTAAGGAGCTATTGCACTGGGGGTCTCAAGTTTAATGGCTCTGTTTTAGTGCACTGCAAAGGGATTAGACTTCATTCTTTTACCTAGTGATTTAGCTCATATTCTCCAAATGTTAATAGTGGGGATAAGCCAGCCAGAAGCTACACTTTCCTGCAGAATATGTAGGTCTGCTCTTATTTTGACTCTCATACATGCTTTGTAAATGCGTGCCCCCTTGTGAAAAAAAAAAGCCCCCCCATTTCATTCGTTCTGGAGCCGACCCTGCGCTGCACACACACACGTGTCTCTCTTCCCCACCCCCCTGTCAGAAACACATGCAGCAAGTAACCCCTTAAAAAAGTCTTAAGATGAAAATAAACCTTTCGGCATAGAAAAAAAAAAGTTGCTTAATTCTCTTGGTATCCTTTGATGAAAAGTAGGCAATGCACAACTGGGAGCTAACACATATGGTGAGTCAACATCAAGGGGCACACACGTCCAGTCACTGGATCAGCAGCTAGCTTTCAGGGGTGCATAGCTGCTTCCAAACCTACAGAACTATGCTTTTAAACAAAAGCTACCAAAAGAATGAAGCAAATTAGATACAATTCCAATGGAAAGTCATTTACAATATTATGCTCTATCCGAATTATGAAAGACAATATGGGGGTTGCAACTCTTAAAGTACAAGAGGTGTCATTGAAGGCACTGTACCACCACAGGGGATTGGCAAGATTGTGTCAAAAAGATCATGGGCTTGAGGCCGGCTAAGAGAACTGACCGCGCTGCTGCCTGTCTTCTGAGCCATGTTGCATAATGCTGTGATGATGTTAACTTGGCACTACAACAGGGCTAATGTGATCTCTGACTCAAGAGCTGATGCCTAAATGAGAGCAATTGACTTTTATGACATCACAACCCTCCTTGGTGACAAACCAGCACTAGCCACAAACAATGCAGGCAGAGCGTAGGAGAGCAGAGCTTTCACTCAAGGAGGGGACCTCTAAGTCAATATGGGACAAGTCTTCTCTACCTGGGAAGACTTTGATCTTTTTCCTATTTCTTTGCCCACCTCACGACAAACTCTCTTACACTTTAAGCCAAGCAGGCTCGTTAAGCCTGGCCACTAGCGGCACTAATCTCCATACTTGGCTGATCTCCCTCTGAGGTGCATTGCCATAAGCACCCTATCAAAGTGCTATGGAGCAACAGAAAAACTTAACCCAAAGTAATAGCCTCTCATTTCACATCACGTGAAGGCTTAGAGTATGTGTCATAATTCTATGTACCTTTAAGATGGTTTCCCCACCTACACATCTACCTATAAAAGGATGTTCATTCCCCTTCCTCTATGCTTGATAATTAGTGTGTTTTCAGTGCGTCTGTATTCACTGCTCATTGAGCCCAATTTCGCTTACTTCAAACCTTACCTATGTGAAGCTGCTTCCTCCCTGCTTCGTGGGACATTCACAACTAAGGATTTGCCTTCCTTCGTCAACCAACTAAGTCTTGTTCACCTTCAAATGTGGTAACTTAGAGTTTTCTGCTATTTCATAATTTTAACTTGAATCAAGTTTGCTTCCAGTTTCCTTTGCTTACCAACTGCCCCCTGTTGCGGTCTTTTCGATTCACGGAGACACTACGAACCAGCGCTGACGTCACGAGCCTCGCTCTCAACTCCACTCTTAGCAGCATCTCACACAGAGCCTCTCAGACGCATCCAGTCGGTTCCTCTGAAAACCGGTACTGTCCTGAATGTCTAATACAACCTATTCAAGTGCTAATCTGAATAATATCCTCTGTTCTAAACTAATCTGTACTTGGACAATATAAACGCAGTTGGGACAAGGCTATATGTTATTTCTACAAGGTCTATGTTTATATAACTCTCATATAAAGTAGATTTCATCGTAAACTCTGAGATCTCAAACAAACTTCTTTACTCACAGATTGCATCAAGTAAAGACTTTCATTTCACACTAACAGGATCTGAATAATTCAAGTCTCTTTCATTGTTAACTTGTAGTTAAACCCAGCTTGTGCTGATTACGTTTAACTTAATCAAACAAGAGACCAAATGCTTCTCTTTTTAAAGGTTTAATTCCTCAATATTAAACTCTATGACCTGAGAAGCTACACATATAACTAACCTCTAACTAAAGTGGTTAAAGCATTACAGTATGTAAATGAGACCGATTTAACAGGTGGTGCAAATGAGCCCACCGGCCAGGCGGATAAAGCAATAAAAGCAGGTGACAAGCTCACCTTATATCTGGCTGCCATGCTAAACTGCCTTGAGTTGGAGCACCCTGCTGGCGAGCACACACGTCCACTCACTGATCAGCAGCTTGCTCCCAGGGGTGCATTGCTGCTCCAAAGCCTTCCTAGATATGCTTTTCAACAAAAGCTACCAAAAGAACGAAGCAAAATAGATAGAAGTCCATTGGAAAGTTGTTTAAAATGGTTTGCTCTATCCGAATCATGAAAGACAATCTGGGGGTTGCAGGCTCTTAAAGTACCAGAGGTGTAATTGAAGGCACTGTACCACCACAGGGGCAGGACTGTGCCAAAAAGATCATGCGCTTGAGGCCGGCTAACAGAACTGAACGCGCTGCTGCCTGTCTCCTGAGCCATGTTGCTTAATGCTGTGATGATGTTAACTTGGCACTACAACAGGGCTAATGTGATCTCTGACTCAAGAGCTGATGCCTATATGAGAGCAAATAACCTCTGTGACATCACAGGTCTCATTGGTGACAAACCAGCACTAGCCACAAACAATGCAGGCAGAGCCTAGGTGAGCTGAGCTGTCACTCTAGAGGGGACCTCTAAGCCAATACGGGACAAGTCCTTTCAACCTGGGAAGATTTTGATCTTTATTTCTTTGCCCACCTCACGACGCACCCTCTTACACTTGAAGCCAAGCAGGCTCGTTAAGCCTGGCCACTTTTCTCTGCGGTGCATTGCCATAAGCACCCTATCAAAGTGCTATGGAGCTCCGGAAAAACTTAACCCAAAATAAAAGCCCCTCATTTCAAATGACGTGCAGGCTGGGACTATGTAAATGAGACTGATTTAACAGGTGGTGCAAATGAGCCCACCGACCAGGTGGATAAAGCAATAAAAGCAGATGACAAGTTCACCTTATATCTGGCTGCCACGCTAAGCTGCCTTTAGTTGGAGCACACTGCGAGCGAGCCTCTCTGTGACTCAAGGGCTTGAGGCCTGTGACATTAAGACATTTTTAGGGTTGCCACTCGTCCCTTAAAATGCAGAACACTTATAAGTTACACATGCTGCAGGGTGTGCAGGGAGGAATATGAATAGTGCTGTCCAGAAACACAATACATGTTCCTCCCTGCACACCCTGCAGCATGCGTAACTCATAAGTGTCCAGGAAAACATGACTGAGGTGGCAACTCTAGACATTTTTGATGAAGGAAGTCTGAAGCTACATAGGTTCACGCTGTATTCAAGGTTACAACTTTAGTAGCCTATTTGGGGTCAGAATCAACCCTCACATAACTTAAGAGCATCGATTAAGTCTACGCTGCGCACACGTGTCCCCCACCACCTCCCCCTGTCTGCAACACATGCAGCAAATAAACCCTTAAAAAATGTAATAGGAAGAAAAATGTTGATTCACTTGTACTATCCAATTTGCTTCATTCTCATGGTATACTTTGCTAAAAGGTATGCAATGCACAACTGGGAGCTAGTTGAACACAGGCATTGAGCCAATGACAAGAGGCACACAGGTCCAGTCACTGCACCCGGCGAGCCAACGATAGGAGGCACACAGTGCAGCCTTTACAGCCAGTGAGCCAATGGCAAGGGGCACACACATGCAGTCTCTGATCAGCAGCTTGCTCCCATTGGTGCATTGCTGCTCCAAAGCCTACCTGGGTATGCTTTTCAACAAAAGATACCAAAAGAACAAAGCAAAATAGATAGCAGTCCATTGGAAAGTTGTTTAAAATGGTTTGCTCTATCCGAATCATTAAAAGACAATCTGGGGGTTGCAAGCTCTTAAAGTACCAGAGGTGTCATTGAAGGCACTGTACCACCACAGGGGAGTGGCAGGACTGTGCCAAAAAGATCATGGGCTTGAGGCCGGCTTACAGAACTGACCGCGCTGCTGCCTGTCTCCTGAGCCATGTTACTTAATGCTGTGATGATGTTAACTTGGCACTACAACAGAGCTAATGTGATCTCTGACTCAAGAGCTGATGCCTATATGAGAACCAAGGACCTTTGTGACATCACAGGTCTCATTGGTGACAAACCAGCACTAGCCACAAACAATGCAGGCAGAGCCAATACGGGACAAGTCTTCTCATTGCCCACCTCACAATGCATTCCTGCAGGCCCTGTTAAAACTCAGAGAGCCATTCTCCTGCTGTTTTCTTATCTATCTCAGTGAGTGTGATCATGCTTGAGTAGACAGCAGTCGAATCCCTATACAACAATAAGACAGAGGGCTCTTCCCTTGTCCAGGGTATATCCACACTGGCATGGCTGCAAACAAAATGGTGACTTACCTGTTAATCATTAAAGAGCTGCGATCACTCAACCAGGAGGATGCCCAGACTACTATGCACACTATTTCTTTCACCATGTTCCGGAGGGGTACGGGATTGGTGGCGCTCTGGGGCCCCAGCGCTCACTGCCTATCACCCCGGGATCACAGAATGATTCAGTGGTTGTCGATTTGCAGCCGAAATTGCGGAGCAGCGAACCAGCAACCAAGGTTTGGCACGGTCTCCTTATTACTTACCCACCATTTTCCATGATGGCCCCAACGTGTATAGCTCCCACATACGTGAAGACCCTAGTTAGTGCCTATGCCCTGCATGCAAGATATTTCTGGCTATCAGATATGTGTGGTTCACCATCCGCTCGGCAACCCAGTTATCTCTGCTATGTGCATCCATTGATTTTGAAGTGGGATCCTGGAGGCTTTACCTTTAGTGTATACCCTGAGGAACTGGCAGGTCATTCTGTTAATCGGACTAGGGTAACCAACAAACTGCATATTGTTACACATTCATATTTCATACATATCATACAGCCCTCGCTGATGTCATACAGCCCTCCCTGATGTCATACAGCCCTCCCTGATGTCATACAGCCCTCCCTGATGTCATACAGCCCTCCATGATGTCATACAGCCCTCACTGATGTCATACAGCCCTCCCTGATGTCATACAGCCCTCCATGATGTCATACAGCCCTCCCTGATGTTATACAGCCCTCCCTGATGTGATACAGCCCTCCCTGATGTCATACAGCCCTCCATGATGTCATACAGCACTCCCTGATCCCTCCCTGATGTCATACAGCCCTCCCTGATGTCATACAGCACTCCCTGATCCCTCCCTGATGTCATACAGCCCTCCCTGATGTCATACAGCCCTCCCTGATATCATACAGCCCTCCCTGATGTCTCGGCAACAGCAAACAAGATCTGACTTTGGTTATTGTGTTCTGGGAAGGTTGCTGCAATTTAAAATGAATATCGACTGATCTATATATATATTGAGCAAAGTTTACAACGCAACATATTGCTCTTTCTTCATAGTGTATTTTATATACTGGATTACTATGTTAAGTTAATTAAGCTCATTGATGTTACCTTGCTACCTGTTTAACACAGATTTATGTAGTACACTGTTTGCACATCTATATATATGGGTTTGAGCAGCTCCCACTGTAGTTTATTATGTATAAGTGGTCTTTCCCCCCTAGAGCTCTAAAAGTTCACATAATATAATGTGACAAGATTCTGGCAATAAACAAAAGAAAATTGTCCAATGTAAATTTGCCCAGCATTATGAACAAAGTAGGAGTGGGGTAGGCACATATGGTTAAACCTTAATATGGCTCATCTCTCGTGGCCTTTGTTAACCTGAAAGTTATAGACATTATGGGGACTCTGGTTCTATTATCTTCTGTTTTCAAATGATGGTTTGTGGACCTGTTAAGTTTAAGGGGACATGGGATCCAAAAATGTTCTATTATGGTTCAGATGGCGACTGCAGTTATGGCCAACTTTCTAATTTGCTTATATTGTCTAGTTTCTTTCATTCTCTTGGTATCATTTGTTGAAGGAGCAGCAATACACTACTGGTTTCTAATTGAATACATGGGTGAGCCAATGACAATCATTATATATATATTATATTATAAATATCAGCAGTGAGAGCCTAGGTTCTATGCCGCTCCTGATCTTTCCTAGATTAGCCTTTCAGCAAAGGATAACAAGAGCAGGAAGCAAATTAAATGGTAGAGGTAGATTGGAAAGTTGTTTGAGATTGAATGTTCTGTCTGAGTAATGAAGGAGGGTTTGGGGGTTTCATGTCCTTTTAATATTGAAAACTGTTTTGTAAGGTTACAGGTTTATACGTCACTTGAGTAAGCCTCTCACATTTTGGTCATGCACCTTACAGGTTGACTTATATATGATGATAATAGAAGCTTCTATATCTCTAAGGTCTGCCATGTTTTTTGTCATTCTCCAATTGAATTTATTAGAGCACCATCTGCTTTATCTACTTTTGTCAGCATCTCAGTTTATATAATCTGTCCCTGCTAGTCCTAAATGAGATACACGCGGCTGTATTCACACAGAGCTTTACATGAACAGATGATATTATATGGTAGACACTTGAGCTCATCATAACCTCTAAACTTAGCCCAACGCTTGCCAGCCATTAATAAGTCAAGTACAGCTAACTCTTATCTCCTCCTACCCCCCCCCCCACCCCATTATAGTTCTCTACTCTCCAAGAACCAAGAGTGGTCTCCTCTTACTAGATTCTACCTTCTGTAAATGAACATTTTCAGTAGCACTAGGAGGTCTATAAGTGACCTCATGTACTAGTTAGAAGGTATGCAGTTATACAGGCAAGTGACAAGTATACTTACGCTCTTTCTATAATCTATGTACAGTTTATATTGGCAACAAATTATCCTTGTACTTTTCTAGTGATATCTATTTCTTTGTAAGCCTTACACTGAACCTCAATAAAATTATTTAAAACAAATAAAATAAATATCCTGACATAAAAAAACAAAAACCTAAGATTCAATTCCAATATAATAAAAAAATTAAACCTAATCTAATACCCCGATATAATAAAAAAATTAAACCTAATCTAATACCCCTATAAAAATAAAAAAGCCCCCCAAAATAAAAACACCCTGTAATCTAAAGCTAAAATACCAATAGCAGTTAAAAAGGGCCTTTTGTAGGGCATTGCCCTAAAGCGATCAGATCTTTTACCTAAAAAATACAAATGAACCCATAACAGTAAACCACCTAAACCCACCAAACCCCCCAAAATAAAAAAAAACAACACTAAAAAACCTGTTACCCATTGCCCCTAAAGGGGCATTTGTATGGGCATTGCCCTTAAAAGGGCGATCAGCTCTTTTGCAGCTCATTAAAATAAAAAATAAAACAGCCAATAGGATTTCAGTTGCTCTCATCCTATTGGCTGATTTGAAAATATCAGCCAATAGGAATGCAAGGTACCCCAAATATAAAACGGGTACCTTGCATTCAAGCTTCAGTGTGCGGAGGCGATTACATGAAGTGGATCCTCTGCACTGGGTGTCTCTGTGGCCGCCGTTCGTGCTCCACGGCCACCTCTGCTCCGGATGAAGATAAAAGAGATCCCCGTGCTGGATGAAGATGTCGCCGCCTGGAAGAAGACCTTCACCGCCGGACTTCAGGAATAGTGAGTACCTATTTTGGGGTTAGACTTAGGGGTTTTTTTTTTTAGATTAGGGCTTTTTTATTTTAATAGGCTGCAAAAGAGCTGATTGCCCTTTTAAGGGCAATGCCCATACAAATGGGTAGCACAGGTTTTTTTTAGTGTTAGTTTTTTTTTGGGGGGGGGGGGGGTTTGGTGGGTTGGGGGGTTTACTGTTAGGGGTTAATTTGTATATTTTAGGTAAAAGAGCTGATCACTTTAGGGCAATGTCCTACAAAAGGCCCTTTTAAGGGCTATTGGTAGTTTAGTGTTAGACGGGGGGGGGGGGTATTTTGTTTTGTTTTTTATTTTTATAGGGGTAATAGATTAGGTTTACATTTTTTATTTTTGATAATTTCGTTTATTTTTCTGTACTTTGAGACTTTTATTTTTGGTAATATTTGACTTTTATTTTAATTGAATCTTAGATTGTTTTTATTTTTTTAATGTTAGAATATTTTATTTTAATTTTAACTAAATATTTTTTGATTTTATGTAATTATGGTTAACTTAGGGGGTGTTTTGTTAAGGGGCTAAGTGCTTAAATTACTTCTTTGCATTGTGGGGTGATGGTTGTTTAGGGGTTAATTAGGTTTATTGCATTGTGGGGGATGGTGGTTTAGGGGTTAATAGTTTAATTAGTTTTTTTTGCATTGCGGGGGGTAGCGGTTTAGGGGTTAATACATTTATTAGGTTTATTGCGTTGTTGGGGGATGGTGGAGTAGGGGTTAATAGTTTAATTAGGTTTATTGGGTTGTGGGGGATGGCGGATTAGGGGTTAACAACTTTATTAGGTACTTTGCGATGTGGGGGTTGGCGGATTAGCGGTTAATAGATTTTATTAGTTATTGCGGTGGGGGGATGGCAGTTGACAAGTAGATATTGCGCATGCGTTAGTTGTTAGTTAATACTTTCAGGGAGTTACGGTGCTTATATAATCAGTGCAAGGCTTGCTGCGTCTGACTATGTGTGGCGAGGGGAAAATGGAGTAAAATTTCTCCATTGTTGCCGCATAAGCCTGAGGAAACGGCGTGGTTAACGCTGAGAAATGCGTAGCGTGTAATACTGTTTCGTTTTTAATGATTGTACCACAGTTTACTGTTATTCCTTTTTATTATTAATCGCATAAAGTTTTTTGCTTTTTAAACATCATTTCGAGTCTCCTTTTTCACACGGCCATCAACGGCTATCAAGAAGGAACCCACTGAGGCCTTTGTGACTGATATTTGCACTGGGCCACTTTAATAACCCAGTATGCGATACTTGCACTATTGTGTGTGCTTCCAATTGTGAGTACCCTTACACCTGGGATTTGGATACGGGGTGTGATCTCTGCAGTTATTTGTTGAAGCAGCAGCAATTCACTACTGGTTTATAACTGAACATATGGGTGAGCCAATAACAATCAGTATATATATATATGCAGACACCAATCAGCAGCTAGAACCTATGTTCTCTGCTGCTCCTGAGCTTTCCTAGATAAACCTTTCAGCAAAGGATAACAAGAAAGGGAAGCAAATTAAACAATAGATGTAAATTTGAAAGTTGTTTAAAATTGTATTCTGTATCTGAATCATGAAATAAAAAATTTGGGTTTCATGTCTCTTTAAAATCTCCATTCCTCTTAACCCCTTAACGACCAAGGACGTACGCCACACGTCCTCTAAAAAAATACACTTAATGACCGAGGACGTGTGGCGTACGTCCTTGGTCTGGAAAGCAGCTGGAAGCGATCCTGCTCGCTTCCAGCTGCTTTCCGGTTATTGCAGTGATGCCTCAACATCGAGGCATCCTGCAATAACCCCCCTTGGCCATCCAATGCAGAGAGAGCCACTCTGTGGCCCTCTCTGTACCGGACATCGATGGCCGGTTTCGTTGGTGGGTGGGAGCCAGTCTGGGAGGCGGGTGGGCGGCCATCGATGGGCCGTATGATGTGGCGGGGGGCGGGATCGTGGGCGGGAACGCCGGGTGCGCGCGCGAGTGCGCGCGCGTGCACGAGGGTGCGCGCGCGCGCGGGGGGGGGGGTAGGAAGCGGGTGGGAACCGCTACACTACAGAACATTTATGGGGGAAAAGTGGCAGTGATTGCCAAATATATATATATATATATCGATCTAAGAGATCTGGGAGGGGTGGTGGGTTGGTCTTTTGGGGGGGGGGGCAAGCTACACTACAGAAAATTATTTTAAAAAAATAATAAAACAATGTTTTACTATAAACTGGGTACTGGCAGACAGCTGCCAGTACCAAAGATGGCTACTAATAAGTTAGAGGGGGATGGGTAAAGAGCTGTTTGGGGGGTATCAGGGAGGTTGGGGGCTAAGGGGGGATCCTCCAGAGCAGCATATGTAAATATGCATTTTTTTTTATTTATGTTTTATCAAGGATAGCTTTTTTTTTTAGTACTGGCAGACTTTCTGCCAGTACTTAACATGGCGGGGACAATTGTGGGGTGGGGGAGGGAAGAGAGCTGTTTGGGAGGGATCAGGGGGTGTAATGTGTCAGGTGGGAGGCTGATCTCTACACTAAAGCTAAAATTAACCCTGCAAGCTCCCTACATGCTACCTAATTAACCCCTTCACTGCTAGCCATAATACACGTGTGATGCGCAGCGGCATTTAGCGGCCTTCTAATTACCAAAAAGCAACGCCAAAGCCATATATGTCTGCTATTTCTCAACAAAGGGGATCCCAGAGAAGCATTTACAACCATTTGTGCCATAATGGCACAAGCTGTTTGTAAATGATTTCAGTGAGAAACCTAAAATTGTGAAAAATTTTACTTTTTTTTTTATTTAATCGCATTTGGCGTTGAAATGGTGGCATGAAATATACCAAAATGGGCCTAGATCAATACTTAGGGTTGTCTACTACACTACAATAAAGCTAAAATTAACCCTACAAGCTCCCTACATGCTCCCTAATTAACCCCTTCATTGCTGGGCATAATACACGTGTGGTGCGCAGTGGCATTTAGCGGCCTTCTAATTACCAAAAAGCAACACCAAATCCATATATGTCTGCTATTTATGAAAAAACATAATTTATGCTTACCTGATAAATTCCTTTCTTCTGTTGTGTGATCAGTCCACGGGTCATCATTACTTCTGGGATATAACTCCTCCCCAACAGGAAATGCAAGAGGATTCACCCAGCAGAGCTGCATATAGCTCCTCCCCTCTACGTCACTCCCAGTCATTCGACCAAGAATCAACGAGAAAGGAGAAACCAAGGGTGAAGTGGTGACTGGAGTATAATTTAAAAGATATTTACCTGCCTTAAAAAACAGGGCGGGCCGTGGACTGATCACACAACAGAAGAAAGGAATTTATCAGGTAAGCATAAATTATGTTTTCTTCTGTTATGTGTGATCAGTCCACGGGTCATCATTACTTCTGGGATACCAATACCAAAGCAAAAGTACACGGATGACGGGAGGGATAGGCAGGCTCATTATACAGAAGGAACCACTGCCTGAAGAACCTTTCTCCCAAAAATAGCCTCCGAAGAAGCAAAAGTGTCAAATTTGTAAAATTTGGAAAAAGTATGAAGCGAAGACCAAGTTGCAGCCTTGCAAATCTGTTCAACAGAGGCCTCATTCTTAAAGGCCCAAGTGGAAGCCACAGCTCTAGTAGAATGAGCTGTAATTCTTTCAGGAGGCTGCTGTCCAGCAGTCTCATAGGCTAAACGAATTATGCTACGAAGCCAGAAGGAGAGAGAGGTAGCCGAAGCCTTATGACCTCTCCTCTGACCAGAGTACACGACAAACAGGGAAGACGTCTGTCGAAAATCCTTAGTTGCCTGCGAGTAGAACTTGAGGGCACGAACTACATCCAGATTGTGTAGAAGACGTTCCTTCTTTGAAGAAGGATTCGGGCACAGGGAAGGCACCACGATCTCTTGATTGATGTTCCTGTTAGTGACTACCTTAGGTAAGAACCCAGGTTTTGTACGCAGAACTACCTTATCTGAATGAAAAATCAAATAAGGAGAATCACAATGTAAAGCTGATAACTCAGAGACTCTCCGAGCCGAAGAAATAGCCATTAAAAATAACACTTTCCAAGATAACAACTTTATATCAATGGAATGAAGGGGTTCAAACGGAACTCCTTCTAGAACGTTAAGAACAAGGTTTAAACTCCATGGCGGAGCAACAGTTTTAAACACAGGCTTGATCCTAGCTAAAGCCTGACAAAAGGCCTGGACATCTGGATTTTCTGACAGACGCCTGTGTAACAAGATGGACAGAGCTGAGATCTGTCCCTTTAATGAACTAGCCGATAAACCCTTTTCTAAACCTTCTTGTAGAAAGGACAATATCCTAGGAATCCTAACCTTACTCCAGGAGTAACCTTTGGATTCGCACCAGTATAGGTATTTACGCCATATCTTATGGTAAATCCTTCTGGTAACAGGCTTCCTAGCCTGTATCAGGGTATCAATAACCGACTCAGAAAAACCACGTTTTGATAAAATCAAGCGTTCAATTTCCAAGCAGTCAGCTTCAGAGAAGTTAGATTTTGATGTTCGAATGGACCCTGTATCAGAAGGTCCTGTCTTAGAGGTAGAGACCAAGGCGGACAGGATGACATGTCCACTAGATCTGCATACCAAGTCCTGCGTGGCCATGCAGGCGCTATTAGAATCACTGATGCTCTCTCCTGTTTGATTTTGGCAATCAATCGAGGAAGCAGCGGGAAGGGTGGAAACACATAAGCCATCCCGAAGTTCCAAGGTGCTGTCAAAGCATCTATCAGAACCGCTCCCGGATCCCTGGATCTGGACCCGTAGCGAGGAAGTTTGGCGTTCTGGCGAGACGCCATGAGATCTATCTCTGGTTTGCCCCAACTTCGAAGTATTTGGGCAAAGACCTCCGGATGAAGTTCCCACTCCCCCGGATGAAAAGTCTGGCGACTCAAAAAATCCGCCTCCCAGTTCTCCACTCCCGGGATGTGGATTGCTGACAGGTGGCAAGAGTGAGACTCTGCCCAGCGAATTATCTTTGATACTTCCATCATTGCTAGGGAGCTTCTTGTCCCTCCTTGATGGTTGATGTAAGCTACAGTCGTGATGTTGTCCGACTGAAACCTGATGAACCCCCGAGTTTTTAACTGGGGCCAAGCCAGAAGGGCATTGAGAACTGCTCTCAATTCCAGAATGTTTATTGGCAGGAGACTTTCCTCCTGATTCCATTGTCCCTGAGCCTTCAGAGAATTCCAGACAGCGCCCCAACCTAGTAGGCTGGCGTCTGTTGTTACAATTGTCCAGTCCGGCCTGCTGAATGGCATCCCCCTGGACAGATGTGGCCGAGAAAGCCACCATAGAAGAGAGTTTCTGGTCTCTTGATCCAGATTCAGAGTAGGGGACAAGTCTGAGTAATCCCCATTCCACTGACTCAGCATGCACAATTGCAGCGGTCTGAGATGTAGACGTGCAAAGGGTACTATGTCCATTGCTGCTACCATTAAGCCGATCACCTCCATGCATTGAGCTACTGACGGGAGTTGAATGGAATGAAGGACACGGCATGCATTTAGAAGCTTTGTTAATCTGTCTTCTGTCAGATAAATCTTCATTTCTACAGAATCTATAAGAGTCCCCAAGAATGGAACTCTTGTGAGAGGAAAGAGAGAACTCTTCTTTTCGTTCACTTTCCATCCATGCGACCTTAGAAATGCCAGAACTAACTCTGTATGAGACTTGGCAGTTTGAAAGCTTGAAGCTTGTATCAGAATGTCGTCTAGGTACGGAGCTACCGAAATTCCTCGCGGTCTTAGTACCGCCAGAAGGGCACCCAGAACCTTTGTGAAGATTCTTGGAGCCGTAGCCAATCCGAATGGAAGAGCTACAAACTGGTAATGCCTGTCTAAGAAGGCAAACCTTAGATACCGGTAATGATCTTTGTGAATCGGTATGTGAAGGTAAGCATCCTTTAAATCCACTGTGGTCATGTACTGACCCTTTTGGATCATGGGTAAGATTGTCCGAATAGTTTCCATTTTGAACGATGGAACTCTTAGGAATTTGTTTAGGATCTTTAAATCCAAGATTGGCCTGAAAGTTCCCTCTTTTTTGGGAACCACAAACAGGTTTGAGTAAAACCCTTGTCCTTGTTCCGACCGCGGAACCGGATGGATCACTCCCATTAATAACAGATCTTGTACACAGCGTAGAAACGCTTCTTTCTTTATCTGGTTTGTTGACAACCTTGACAGATGAAATCTCCCTCTTGGGGGAGAGAATTTGAAGTCTAGAAGGTATCCCTGAGATATGATCTCTAGCGCCCAGGGATCCTGAACATCTCTTGCCCAAGCCTGGGCGAAGAGAGAGAGTCTGCCCCCCACTAGATCCGGTCCCGGATCGGGGGCCCTCGATTCATGCTGTCTTTGGGGCAGCAGCAGGTTTCCTGGCCTGCTTGCCCTTGTTCCAGGACTGGTTAGGTTTCCAGCCTTGTCTGTAACGAGCAACAGCTCCTTCCTGTTTTGGTGCAGTGGAAGTTGGTGCTGCTCCTGCTTTGAAATTCCGAAAGGGACGAAAATTAGACTGTATAGCCTTAGCTTTGGCTTTGTCTTGAGGCAGGGCGTGGCCCTTACCTCCTGTAATGTCAGCGATAATTTCTTTCAAACCGGGCCCAAATAAAGTTTGCCCCTTGAAAGGTATATTAAGTAATTTGGACTTAGAAGTTACATCAGCTGACCAGGATTTTAGCCACAGCGCCCTACGTGCCTGAATGGCGAATCCTGAGTTCTTAGCCGTAAGTTTGGTTAAATGTACTACGGCCTCCGAAATGAATGAATTAGCTAGTTTAAGGACTCTAAGCCTGTCCGTAATGTCGTCCAGCGTAGCTGAACTAAGGTTCTCTTCCAGAGACTCAATCCAAAATGCTGCCGCAGCCGTAATCGGCGCGATGCATGCAAGGGGTTGCAATATAAAACCTTGTTGAACAAACATTTTCTTAAGGTAACCCTCTAATTTTTTATCCATTGGATCTGAAAAAGCACAGCTATCCTCCACCGGGATAGTGGTACGCTTAGCTAAAGTAGAAACTGCTCCCTCCACCTTAGGTACCGTTTGCCATAAGTCCCGTGTGGTGGCGTCTATTGGAAACATCTTTCTAAATATTGGAGGGGGTGAGAACGGCACACCGGGTCTATCCCACTCCTTAGTAACAATTTCAGTTAGTCTCTTAGGTATAGGAAAAACGTCAGTACTCGCCGGTACCGCAAAGTATTTATCCAACCTACACAATTTCTCTGGTATTGCAACAGTGTTACAATCATTAAGAGCCGCTAAAACCTCCCCTAGTAATACACGGAGGTTCTCCAATTTAAATTTAAAATTTGAAATATCTGAATCCAATCTGTTTGGATCAGAACCGTCACCCACAGAATGAAGCTCTCCGTCCTCATGCTCTGCAAGCTGTGACGCAGCATCAGACATGGCCCTAGTATTATCAGCGCACTCTGTTCTCACCCCAGAGTGATCACGCTTGCCTCTTAGTTCTGGTAATTTAGCCAAAACTTCAGTCATAACAGTAGCCATATCTTGTAATGTTATCTGTAATGGCCGCCCAGATGTACTAGGCGCCACAATATCACGCACCTCCCGGGCGGGAGATGCAGGTACTGACACGTGAGGCGAGTTAGTCGGCATAACTCTCCCCTCGCTGTTTGGTGAAATTTGTTCAATTTGTACAGATTGGCTTTTATTTAAAGTAGCATCAATACAGTTAGTACATAAATTTCTATTGGGCTCCACCTTGGCATTGGAACAAATGACACAGGTATCTTCCTCTGAATCAGACATGTTTAACACACTAGCAATAAACTTGCAACTTGGTTACAATCTTATTTAACAAAAACGTACTGTGCCTCAAAGAAGCACTAAACGATTAAATGACAGTTGAAATAATGAACTGAAAAACAGTTATAGCATCAATCCTTGAAAACAACACAACTTTTAGCAAAGGTTTGTTCCCATTAGTAAAGTAACAATAATTAAATTTGAAACATAAAAATTACAGAGCAACGTTTTTAATCACAGTCAATATATAAGTCTCACAGCTCTGCTGAGAGAATCTACCTCCCTCCAAAGAAGTTTGAAGACCCCTGAGTTCTGTTAGAGATGAACCGGATCATGCAGGAAATACAAGAGTAACTGACTGGAAATTTTTGATGCGTAGCAAAGAGCGCCAAAAACGGCCCCTCCCCCTCACACACAGCAGTGAGAGAGAAACGAAACTGTCACAATTAAAACAAGCAACTGCCAAGTGGAAAAATAATGCCCAAACATTTATTCACTCAGTACCTCAGAAAATGCAAACGATTCTACATTCCAGCAAAAACGTTTAACATAATAAATACCTATTAAAAGGTTTAATGTACTTTTAACAGAGTAATTCCAGTGAAATACCATCCCCAGAATACTGAAGTGTAGAGTATACATACATGTCATTATAACGGTATGGCAGGATTTTCTCATCAATTCCATTCAGAAAATAAAAACTGCTACATACCTCAATGCAGATTCATCTGCCCGCTGTCCCCTGATCTGAAGCTTTTACCTCCCTCAGATGGCCGAGAAACAGCAATATGATCTTAACTACTCCGGTTAAAATCATAGTAAAAAACTCTGGTAGATTCTTCTTCAAACTCTGCCAGAGAGGTAATAACACGCTCCGGTGCTATTGTAAAATAACAAACTTTTGATTGAAGTTATAAAAACTAAGTATAATCACCATAGTCCTCTCACACATCCTATCTAGTCGTTGGGTGCAAGAGAATGACTGGGAGTGACGTAGAGGGGAGGAGCTATATGCAGCTCTGCTGGGTGAATCCTCTTGCATTTCCTGTTGGGGAGGAGTTATATCCCAGAAGTAATGATGACCCGTGGACTGATCACACATAACAGAAGAAAAGGGGATTGCAGAGAAGCATTTACAACCATTTGTGCCATAATTGCACGAGCTGTTTGTAAATAAATTCAGTGAGAAACCTAAAGTTTGTAACAAAATGTGTGAAAAAGTGAACAATTTTTTTTATTTGATCGCATTTGGCGGTGAAATGGTGGCATGAAATATACCAAAATGGGCCTAGATCAATACTTTGGGATGTCTTCTAAAAAAAAATATATACATGTCAAGGGATATTCAGGGATTCCTGGAAGATATCAGTGTTCCAATGTAACTAGCGCTAAGTTTGAAAAAAAGTGGTTTGGAAATAGCAAAGTGCTTCTTGTATTTATTGCCCTATAACTTGCAAAAAAAAGCAAAGAACATGTAAACATTGGGTATTTCTAAACTCAGGACAAAATTTGGAAACTATTTAGCATGAGTGTTTTTTGGTGGTTGCAGATGTGTAACAGATTTTGGGGGTCAAAGTTAGAAAAAGTGTGTTTTTTTCCATTTTTTCCTCATATTTTATATTTTTTTTATAGTAAATTATAAGATATGATGAAAATAATGGTATCTTTAGAAAGTCCATTTAATGGCGAGAAAAACGGTATATAATATGTGTGGGTACAGTAAATGAGTAAGAGGAAAATTACAGCTAAACACAAACACTGCAGAAATGTAAAAATAGCCTTGGTCCCAAACGGTCAGAAAATGGAAAAGTGCTGTGGTCATTAAGGGGTTAATAGCTTTGTGGCCCTACTCTGAAATTTTTCTAAGTTTGCAATGTCTTTTTTGAGATTGGTCCCCAGAACTGCACTCCATACTCAAGGTGAGGTCTTACTAGGGATTTATATAGTGACAGAATTATGCTTTCTTCCCTTGAATCAATGCCTCTTTTAATACATGCTAGTATCTTATTAGCCGTAGAAGCCACTGCCCTGCATTGTGCACCCATCTTTAGCTTATCCTCTATTACAACTCCCAAATCCCTTTCCTCCTCTGTTTGGCTAAGTCTAGTCCCATTTACATAATAGATTGCCTGCTTATTTTTACTTTCAAAATGTAGAACCTTGCATTTTCCAATATTAAAAGGACAGTAAAGTCAAAACTAAACTTTCATGATTCAGATAGGGCATATAATTTTAAACAACTTTCCAATTTACTTTTTTCATCAAATTTTCTTTGTTCCCTTGGTGGTATTATTGAAAAGCTAAACCTAGCTAGGCTCAAACTGATTTCTAGATCGTTGAAAACCGCCTCTTAGCTCAGAGCATTTTGAAAGTTTTTCACAGTTAAACAGTGCTAGTTCATGTGTGTCATATAGATAACATTGTGCTCACTCCCGTGAAGTTATTTAGGAATCTTCACTGATTGACTACACTGCATGTCTGTCAAAAGCACTTAGATAAGAAGGCTGTCTGCAGAGGCTTAGATACAAGGTAATCACAGAGGTAAAAAGCATATTAATATAACTGTTGGTTATGCAAAAACGGGGAATGGGTAAAAAAGGGATTATCTATCTTTTTAAATAAGAAAAATGTTGGTGTAGACTGTCCCTTTAAATCTCATATTCCATTTACCTGCCCATTCTTCTAAATTTTGCATATCCCCTTGTCAAGCAAGTTAATCCTGCTCTGATTTAATGACCTTGCACAACTTTGTATCATCTGCAAACTTTCGGCTAGATTAAGAGTTTTGCGTTAGAGGCTATGCGGTGCTAACGAGCAGTTTTTTTTCTCACCGCTCACTTACATGCAGTGCTGGTATTACGGGTTTTTACAAACCCGGCGTTATAAGACAAGAAGTGAGCGTTGAGCAAAATGTTGCTCCTTACCGCACTCCAATACCAGCGCTGCTTAAGTCAGCGGTGAGCTGGTCGTACATGCTCGTGCACGATTTCCCCATAGGAATCAACGAGGAGAGCCGGCTGAGAAAAAGTCTAACACCTGCAAAAAAAGCGTAAAACTCAGTAACACAGCCCCATTGATTCCTATGGGGAAAATTCAAGAACAAGGGGTCATGAGCTCAAGCTAAAGGGTAGTAGATTCAGGAGTAATTTGAGGAAGCACTTCTTTACAGAAAGAGTGATTGATTTATGGAATAAACTTCCTCAAGAGGTAGTAGCAACAAACACTGTGGGGGACTTTAAAAATGCATGGGACAAGCATAGGGCTATCCTACGAACTAGATAAGTTTACACTGTTAGGTAAGGTCGGGCAGACTTGCTGGGCCTATGGCTCTTATCTGCCGTCAATATCTATGTTTCTATGTTTCTAAATAAAAATTATGTCTACACCTAAAAACACCTGTTACACACAACAATGGTAACTCTAGGGGGCGCTAGAGTAGAAAATAGTGAAGAAACAAATCTAAAAGGAACCTATAAAATAGCAATTATATCAACAAGGATTCTAAGATCCTAGAACTAATAAATAAAAAATATGCACTAAAATATATAAAAAAAATCAAATTATAAAAATGCGATAGAACATGGACTCTCATAAGATGTGATGTAAAAGAAAGAGAATAATACAATTATATATGTATATCTGGATAGTTCTTATCTGTATTGGATTCAGATATCCCAATAGTCCCAAAGGTGAACAGTCCCTCTAGATCTGTATTAATCCTCTTGAGTGACACAGGTATGGGAATCACACTTGAATTCTGAAGTCAGCTCCTTGTCACAAAACCAGTCTAGATAGAAACTTTCTCTGTGCAAAAGGAATCACAAAGCCTCCTTGTGTGATACAGTATAGGCAAACATAAAATATGTGAATACCAAATTATACTCACAAAGATGGCAGCACTCTGTTGTGCTAATAGAGGCAGACTGGGAGTTCACAGTGTCCCAGTTCACTGCACCAGGCAATACAGCAAGTCACTCCAGGGTAAGATATGTCTCAATCAGGCTCAGACTCTCAGCAAAGAGTTAAAATACCATAGTTTAATGGTGCAATAAAATACAATACACAATGTCACTTATGTGACACTAAAAATGGATAAGTAAGCAACGCGTTTCTCAGGCCTCTGTCTGTTTCCTCAGGCTTCTTCTTTTTTATTTTGATAGGGCTATTAGATTAGGTATAATTAGTTTAAATATCTTGTAATTTGTTTATTATTTTCTGTAATTTTATGTTGTTGTTTTTTGTACTTTAGCTAATTTAATTTATTTAATTGTAGTTAATTTAGTTAATTTATTTAATTATAGTGTAGTGTTAGGTGTTATTGTAACTTAGGTTAGGTTTTATTTTACAGGTACTTTTGTATTTCTTTTAGCTAGGTAGTTATTAAATAGTTAATAACTATTTAATAACTATTCTACCTAGTTAAAATAAATACAAACTTGCCTGTAAAATAAAAATAAATCCTAAAATAGATACAATGTAACTATTAGTTATATTGTAGCTAGCTTAGGGTTTATTTTATAGGTAAGTATTTAGTTTTAAATAGGAATTATTTAGTTAATGATAGGAATTTTTAGCTAGATTTATTTTTGATCTGAAGCTTTTACCTCCCTCAGATGGCCGAGAAACAGCAATATGATCTTAACTACTCCGGTTAAAATCATAGTAAAAAACTCTGGTAGATTCTTCTTCAAACTCTGCCAGAGAGGTAATAACACGCTCCGGTGCTATTGTAAAATAACAAACTTTTGATTGAAGTTATAAAAACTAAGTATAATCACCATAGTCCTCTCACACATCCTATCTAGTCGTTGGGTGCAAGAGAATGACTGGGAGTGACGTAGAGGGGAGGAGCTATATGCAGCTCTGCTGGGTGAATCCTCTTGCATTTCCTGTTGGGGAGGAGTTATATCCCAGAAGTAATGATGACCCGTGGACTGATCACACATAACAGAAGAAAAGGGGATTGCAGAGAAGCATTTACAACCATTTGTGCCATAATTGCACGAGCTGTTTGTAAATAAATTCAGTGAGAAACCTAAAGTTTGTAACAAAATGTGTGAAAAAGTGAACAATTTTTTTTATTTGATCGCATTTGGCGGTGAAATGGTGGCATGAAATATACCAAAATGGGCCTAGATCAATACTTTGGGATGTCTTCTAAAAAAAAATATATACATGTCAAGGGATATTCAGGGATTCCTGGAAGATATCAGTGTTCCAATGTAACTAGCGCTAAGTTTGAAAAAAAGTGGTTTGGAAATAGCAAAGTGCTTCTTGTATTTATTGCCCTATAACTTGCAAAAAAAAGCAAAGAACATGTAAACATTGGGTATTTCTAAACTCAGGACAAAATTTGGAAACTATTTAGCATGAGTGTTTTTTGGTGGTTGCAGATGTGTAACAGATTTTGGGGGTCAAAGTTAGAAAAAGTGTGTTTTTTTCCATTTTTTCCTCATATTTTATATTTTTTTTATAGTAAATTATAAGATATGATGAAAATAATGGTATCTTTAGAAAGTCCATTTAATGGCGAGAAAAACGGTATATAATATGTGTGGGTACAGTAAATGAGTAAGAGGAAAATTACAGCTAAACACAAACACTGCAGAAATGTAAAAATAGCCTTGGTCCCAAACGGTCAGAAAATGGAAAAGTGCTGTGGTCATTAAGGGGTTAATAGCTTTGTGGCCCTACTCTGAAATTTTTCTAAGTTTGCAATGTCTTTTTTGAGATTGGTCCCCAGAACTGCACTCCATACTCAAGGTGAGGTCTTACTAGGGATTTATATAGTGACAGAATTATGCTTTCTTCCCTTGAATCAATGCCTCTTTTAATACATGCTAGTATCTTATTAGCCGTAGAAGCCACTGCCCTGCATTGTGCACCCATCTTTAGCTTATCCTCTATTACAACTCCCAAATCCCTTTCCTCCTCTGTTTGGCTAAGTCTAGTCCCATTTACATAATAGATTGCCTGCTTATTTTTACTTTCAAAATGTAGAACCTTGCATTTTCCAATATTAAAAGGACAGTAAAGTCAAAACTAAACTTTCATGATTCAGATAGGGCATATAATTTTAAACAACTTTCCAATTTACTTTTTTCATCAAATTTTCTTTGTTCCCTTGGTGGTATTATTGAAAAGCTAAACCTAGCTAGGCTCAAACTGATTTCTATATCGTTGAAAACCGCCTCTTAGCTCAGAGCATTTTGAAAGTTTTTCACAGTTAAACAGTGCTAGTTCATGTGTGTCATATAGATAACATTGTGCTCACTCCCGTGAAGTTATTTAGGAATCTTCACTGATTGACTACACTGCATGTCTGTCAAAAGCACTTAGATAAGAAGGCTGTCTGCAGAGGCTTAGATACAAGGTAATCACAGAGGTAAAAAGCATATTAATATAACTGTTGGTTATGCAAAAACGGGGAATGGGTAAAAAAGGGATTATCTATCTTTTTAAATAAGAAAAATGTTGGTGTAGACTGTCCCTTTAAATCTCATATTCCATTTACCTGCCCATTCTTCTAAATTTTGCATATCCCCTTGTCAAGCAAGTTAATCCTGCTCTGATTTAATGACCTTGCACAACTTTGTATCATCTGCAAACTTTCGGCTAGATTAAGAGTTTTGCGTTAGAGGCTATGCGGTGCTAACGAGCAGTTTTTTTTCTCACCGCTCACTTACATGCAGTGCTGGTATTACGGGTTTTTACAAACCCGGCGTTATAAGACAAGAAGTGAGCGTTGAGCAAAATGTTGCTCCTTACCGCACTCCAATACCAGCGCTGCTTAAGTCAGCGGTGAGCTGGTCGTACATGCTCGTGCACGATTTCCCCATAGGAATCAACGAGGAGAGCCGGCTGAGAAAAAGTCTAACACCTGCAAAAAAAGCGTAAAACTCAGTAACACAGCCCCATTGATTCCTATGGGGAAAATTCAAGAACAAGGGGTCATGAGCTCAAGCTAAAGGGTAGTAGATTCAGGAGTAATTTGAGGAAGCACTTCTTTACAGAAAGAGTGATTGATTTATGGAATAAACTTCCTCAAGAGGTAGTAGCAACAAACACTGTGGGGGACTTTAAAAATGCATGGGACAAGCATAGGGCTATCCTACGAACTAGATAAGTTTACACTGTTAGGTAAGGTCGGGCAGACTTGCTGGGCCTATGGCTCTTATCTGCCGTCAATATCTATGTTTCTATGTTTCTAAATAAAAATTATGTCTACACCTAAAAACACCTGTTACACACAACAATGGTAACTCTAGGGGGCGCTAGAGTAGAAAATAGTGAAGAAACAAATCTAAAAGGAACCTATAAAATAGCAATTATATCAACAAGGATTCTAAGATCCTAGAACTAATAAATAAAAAATATGCACTAAAATATATAAAAAAAATCAAATTATAAAAATGCGATAGAACATGGACTCTCATAAGATGTGATGTAAAAGAAAGAGAATAATACAATTATATATGTATATCTGGATAGTTCTTATCTGTATTGGATTCAGATATCCCAATAGTCCCAAAGGTGAACAGTCCCTCTAGATCTGTATTAATCCTCTTGAGTGACACAGGTATGGGAATCACACTTGAATTCTGAAGTCAGCTCCTTGTCACAAAACCAGTCTAGATAGAAACTTTCTCTGTGCAAAAGGAATCACAAAGCCTCCTTGTGTGATACAGTATAGGCAAACATAAAATATGTGAATACCAAATTATACTCACAAAGATGGCAGCACTCTGTTGTGCTAATAGAGGCAGACTGGGAGTTCACAGTGTCCCAGTTCACTGCACCAGGCAATACAGCAAGTCACTCCAGGGTAAGATATGTCTCAATCAGGCTCAGACTCTCAGCAAAGAGTTAAAATACCATAGTTTAATGGTGCAATAAAATACAATACACAATGTCACTTATGTGACACTAAAAATGGATAAGTAAGCAACGCGTTTCTCAGGCCTCTGTCTGTTTCCTCAGGCTTCTTCTTTTTTATTTTGATAGGGCTATTAGATTAGGTATAATTAGTTTAAATATCTTGTAATTTGTTTATTATTTTCTGTAATTTTATGTTGTTGTTTTTTGTACTTTAGCTAATTTAATTTATTTAATTGTAGTTAATTTAGTTAATTTATTTAATTATAGTGTAGTGTTAGGTGTTATTGTAACTTAGGTTAGGTTTTATTTTACAGGTACTTTTGTATTTCTTTTAGCTAGGTAGTTATTAAATAGTTAATAACTATTTAATAACTATTCTACCTAGTTAAAATAAATACAAACTTGCCTGTAAAATAAAAATAAATCCTAAAATAGATACAATGTAACTATTAGTTATATTGTAGCTAGCTTAGGGTTTATTTTATAGGTAAGTATTTAGTTTTAAATAGGAATTATTTAGTTAATGATAGGAATTTTTAGCTAGATTTATTTTTGATCTGAAGCTTTTACCTCCCTCAGATGGCCGAGAAACAGCAATATGATCTTAACTACTCCGGTTAAAATCATAGTAAAAAACTCTGGTAGATTCTTCTTCAAACTCTGCCAGAGAGGTAATAACACGCTCCGGTGCTATTGTAAAATAACAAACTTTTGATTGAAGTTATAAAAACTAAGTATAATCACCATAGTCCTCTCACACATCCTATCTAGTCGTTGGGTGCAAGAGAATGACTGGGAGTGACGTAGAGGGGAGGAGCTATATGCAGCTCTGCTGGGTGAATCCTCTTGCATTTCCTGTTGGGGAGGAGTTATATCCCAGAAGTAATGATGACCCGTGGACTGATCACAGATAACAGAAGAAAAGGGGATTGCAGAGAAGCATTTACAACCATTTGTGCCATAATTGCACGAGCTGTTTGTAAATAAATTCAGTGAGAAACCTAAAGTTTGTAACAAAATGTGTGAAAAAGTGAACAATTTTTTTTATTTGATCGCATTTGGCGGTGAAATGGTGGCATGAAATATACCAAAATGGGCCTAGATCAATACTTTGGGATGTCTTCTAAAAAAAAATATATACATGTCAAGGGATATTCAGGGATTCCTGGAAGATATCAGTGTTCCAATGTAACTAGCGCTAAGTTTGAAAAAAAGTGGTTTGGAAATAGCAAAGTGCTTCTTGTATTTATTGCCCTATAACTTGCAAAAAAAAGCAAAGAACATGTAAACATTGGGTATTTCTAAACTCAGGACAAAATTTGGAAACTATTTAGCATGAGTGTTTTTTGGTGGTTGCAGATGTGTAACAGATTTTGGGGGTCAAAGTTAGAAAAAGTGTGTTTTTTTCCATTTTTTCCTCATACTTTATATTTTTTTTATAGTAAATTATAAGATATGATGAAAATAATGGTATCTTTAGAAAGTCCATTTAATGGCGAGAAAAACGGTATATAATATGTGTGGGTACAGTAAATGAGTAAGAGGAAAATTACAGCTAAACACAAACACTGCAGAAATGTAAAAATAGCCTTGGTCCCAAACGGTCAGAAAATGGAAAAGTGCTGTGGTCATTAAGGGGTTAATAGCTTTGTGGCCCTACTCTGAAATTTTTCTAAGTTTGCAATGTCTTTTTTGAGATTGGTCCCCAGAACTGCACTCCATACTCAAGGTGAGGTCTTACTAGGGATTTATATAGTGACAGAATTATGCTTTCTTCCCTTGAATCAATGCCTCTTTTAATACATGCTAGTATCTTATTAGCCGTAGAAGCCACTGCCCTGCATTGTGCACCCATCTTTAGCTTATCCTCTATTACAACTCCCAAATCCCTTTCCTCCTCTGTTTGGCTAAGTCTAGTCCCATTTACATAATAGATTGCCTGCTTATTTTTACTTTCAAAATGTAGAACCTTGCATTTTCCAATATTAAAAGGACAGTAAAGTCAAAACTAAACTTTCATGATTCAGATAGGGCATATAATTTTAAACAACTTTCCAATTTACTTTTTTCATCAAATTTTCTTTGTTCCCTTGGTGGTATTATTGAAAAGCTAAACCTAGCTAGGCTCAAACTGATTTCTAGATCGTTGAAAACCGCCTCTTAGCTCAGAGCATTTTGAAAGTTTTTCACAGTTAAACAGTGCTAGTTCATGTGTGTCATATAGATAACATTGTGCTCACTCCCGTGAAGTTATTTAGGAATCTTCACTGATTGACTACACTGCATGTCTGTCAAAAGCACTTAGATAAGAAGGCTGTCTGCAGAGGCTTAGATACAAGGTAATCACAGAGGTAAAAAGCATATTAATATAACTGTTGGTTATGCAAAAACGGGGAATGGGTAAAAAAGGGATTATCTATCTTTTTAAATAAGAAAAATGTTGGTGTAGACTGTCCCTTTAAATCTCATATTCCATTTACCTGCCCATTCTTCTAAATTTTGCATATCCCCTTGTCAAGCAAGTTAATCCTGCTCTGATTTAATGACCTTGCACAACTTTGTATCATCTGCAAACTTTCGGCTAGATTAAGAGTTTTGCGTTAGAGGCTATGCGGTGCTAACGAGCAGTTTTTTTTCTCACCGCTCACTTACATGCAGTGCTGGTATTACGGGTTTTTACAAACCCGGCGTTATAAGACAAGAAGTGAGCGTTGAGCAAAATGTTGCTCCTTACCGCACTCCAATACCAGCGCTGCTTAAGTCAGCGGTGAGCTGGTCGTACATGCTCGTGCACGATTTCCCCATAGGAATCAACGAGGAGAGCCGGCTGAGAAAAAGTCTAACACCTGCAAAAAAAGCGTAAAACTCAGTAACACAGCCCCATTGATTCCTATGGGGAAAATTCAAGAACAAGGGGTCATGAGCTCAAGCTAAAGGGTAGTAGATTCAGGAGTAATTTGAGGAAGCACTTCTTTACAGAAAGAGTGATTGATTTATGGAATAAACTTCCTCAAGAGGTAGTAGCAACAAACACTGTGGGGGACTTTAAAAATGCATGGGACAAGCATAGGGCTATCCTACGAACTAGATAAGTTTACACTGTTAGGTAAGGTCGGGCAGACTTGCTGGGCCTATGGCTCTTATCTGCCGTCAATATCTATGTTTCTATGTTTCTAAATAAAAATTATGTCTACACCTAAAAACACCTGTTACACACAACAATGGTAACTCTAGGGGGCGCTAGAGTAGAAAATAGTGAAGAAACAAATCTAAAAGGAACCTATAAAATAGCAATTATATCAACAAGGATTCTAAGATCCTAGAACTAATAAATAAAAAATATGCACTAAAATATATAAAAAAAATCAAATTATAAAAATGCGATAGAACATGGACTCTCATAAGATGTGATGTAAAAGAAAGAGAATAATACAATTATATATGTATATCTGGATAGTTCTTATCTGTATTGGATTCAGATATCCCAATAGTCCCAAAGGTGAACAGTCCCTCTAGATCTGTATTAATCCTCTTGAGTGACACAGGTATGGGAATCACACTTGAATTCTGAAGTCAGCTCCTTGTCACAAAACCAGTCTAGATAGAAACTTTCTCTGTGCAAAAGGAATCACAAAGCCTCCTTGTGTGATACAGTATAGGCAAACATAAAATATGTGAATACCAAATTATACTCACAAAGATGGCAGCACTCTGTTGTGCTAATAGAGGCAGACTGGGAGTTCACAGGGTCCCAGTTCACTGCACCAGGCAATACAGCAAGTCACTCCAGGGTAAGATATGTCTCAATCAGGCTCAGACTCTCAGCAAAGAGTTAAAATACCATAGTTTAATGGTGCAATAAAATACAATACACAATGTCACTTATGTGACACTAAAAATGGATAAGTAAGCAACGCGTTTCTCAGGCCTCTGTCTGTTTCCTCAGGCTTCTTCTTTTTTATTTTGATAGGGCTATTAGATTAGGTATAATTAGTTTAAATATCTTGTAATTTGTTTATTATTTTCTGTAATTTTATGTTGTTGTTTTTTGTACTTTAGCTAATTTAATTTATTTAATTGTAGTTAATTTAGTTAATTTATTTAATTATAGTGTAGTGTTAGGTGTTATTGTAACTTAGGTTAGGTTTTATTTTACAGGTACTTTTGTATTTCTTTTAGCTAGGTAGTTATTAAATAGTTAATAACTATTTAATAACTATTCTACCTAGTTAAAATAAATACAAACTTGCCTGTAAAATAAAAATAAATCCTAAAATAGATACAATGTAACTATTAGTTATATTGTAGCTAGCTTAGGGTTTATTTTATAGTTAAGTATTTAGTTTTAAATAGGAATTATTTAGTTAATGATAGGAATTTTTAGCTAGATTTATTTTAATTATATTTAGGTTTATACTTAGATTTAGGGGTTAATAACTTTAGTATAGTGGCGGCGACGTTGGGGCGGCAGATTAGGGGTTAATAATATTTAACTAATGTTTGTGAGGCGGGAGTGCAGTGGTTTAGGGGTTAATATGTTTATTATAGTGGTGGCGACGTTGGGGGTGGCAGATTAGGGGTTAATAAGTGTAGGTAGGTTGCGGCGACATTGAGGGCGGCAGATTAGGGGTTAATAATAATAATAAATATAATGTAGGTGTCGGCGATGTTGGGGGTAGCAGATTAGGGGTTCATAAATATAATGTAGGTGGCGGTGGTGTCCGGAGCGTTAGATTAGTGGTTAAAAATTAAATTTTAGTGTTTGCGATGCGGGAGGGCCTCGGTTTAGGAGTTAATAGGTAGTTTATGGGTGTTAGTGTACTTTTTAGCACTTTAATTATGAGTTTTATGCTACGGCGTTGTACCATAAAACTCTTAACTACTGACTTTTAAATGCATTAGGACTCTTGACGGGGTAGAGTGTACCGCTCACTTTTTGGCCTCCCAGGACACACTCGTAATACCAGCGCTATGGAAGTCCCATAGAAAAAAAGACTTTACAAAGTTTACGTAAGTCGTTTTGCGGTAAGGCCAAAAAAGTGTGCGGTGACCCTAAACCTGCAAGACTCGTAATAGCAGCGGGCGTAAAAAAGCAGCGTTAGGACCTGTTAATGCTGCTTTTTTTACCCTAACGCACAACTTGTAATCTAGCCGATAGAGATCATGCTATTTAAAGGGATACTAAACCCAAACCGAAAATTCTTTCATGATTCAGATAGAGCATGCAATTTTAAGCAACTTTCTAATTTACTCCTATTATAATTTTTCATCTTTGTTCTCTTGCTATCTTTATTTAAAAAAGAAGGCATCTAAGCTAAGGAGCCAGACAATTTTTGGTTCAGTCCCTGGACAGCACTTGTTTAATGGTGGGTGCATTTAGCCACCAATCAGCAAATACAACCCAGGTTGTGAAACAAAAATGGGCCGGTTTCTAAACTTACATTCTTGCTTTTCAAATAAAGATAGCAAGATAATGAAGAAAATTGATAATAGGAGTAAATTAAAAAGTTGCTTAAAATTGCATGCTCTATCTGAAACATGAAATAATTTTTTTTCGTTTAGTGTCCCTTTAATCCTTGCTCCAAGTCATTAATAAAAATATTAAAAAGAACAGGGCCCAGTACTGATCTCTGGGGGACTCCACTGATTACCTTTGTTCAATCTGAGTATGATCTGTTTACTACTACTCGTCTTTGTTCCAGTTATTTATCCATGAGCTAACATTTTCACATATTCCCAGTCCCTTAATTTTGTACATTAATCTCTCATGTAGGGTTGCCAGGTGTCCGGTATTTGACCGGACAGTCCAATATTTCCGTTTCCTGTCCGGTAAAATCTTTTTTTTTTTAAAACAGACATATTTAAATGTTACTGTCAGCACAAGTGAGTGAGACACTGACGCTATATTTGCCGGTGCCGCTGTTGTAAACAACAAAAAGGTGTCCTGAATTCCTCCCCTCTTGGCAGTCATGTTGCTGGGAATGTCTTATAAACCTAATGTGAACGAGCAGCTACCCAGCTTCACCCCTGAGGCATAGGGTAAGTGTGGGGGAATATATTTGTCTGGGGAGCTGGAAGAGGTGGCCCGTGCGATGTGAGGGTAGGATGATAAATGATACCTGGGGAGAGAAGCTAGACTTATTGCACTGGCCGGCGGTGGAATAAGGTCACATCCTGTAACTTATAGTGATCTGTAGCGGGACGGGAATAGGCCTGCCGTCTGGAAGTACTTCAACCAAACTTAAAGTGGTTAAGAGGTGGCTAGTAGTGGCGGGAACATGACGGGCGTTGCGGAGAAGGATCAGCAGGATTGTAAGGAGCCCTTTGATCAAGTCTGATTCAGAGCCTCCATGATTGGCTCCCCAGGGCTGCTGATTGATCTGGATCAGTGAGACAATGCAGAGACCTCTGCTGGCAGCTGCTAGAATTGAAGCGCGCTGCTTTTATGGGATAGGGGAACGTGGGACTTACCCATAATAGTATTCTCACCACCATTACTAAATCTAATGGCATCTATCCTTCTAAATATTACAATTAATATAATTGTAATAATTATATTATATTCTGCTCATGATACAAATACATTATTGCTCAATTTTTAAAATATGGCTAATGTTTTCATTTTAATAAATATATCTCTTTCTATTTCTGACATATGTTTATGTGTGTGTATGTAGAAAGGATGAAAACTGGGATAACTAAGAGATAGTTGTTAGTAGTGATGTCGCGAACAGTTCGCTGGAGAACAGTTCCCGGCGAACATAGCTTGTTCGCGTTCGCAGCGGCGGGCGAACATATGCGATGTTCGATCCGCCCCCTATTCGTCATCATTGAGTAAACTTTGACCCTGTATCTCACAGTCTGCAGACACATTACAGCCAATCAGCAGCAGACACTCCCTCCCAGACCCTCCCAGCTCCTGGGCAGCAGCCATTTTAGATTCATTCTGATCCTGCATTCTTAGTGAGAGGAGGGATAGTGTAGCTGCTGCTGATTTTATAGGGAAATTGATAGCTAGGCTAGTGTATTCAGTGTCCACTACAGTCCTGAAGGACTCATCTGATCTCTGCTGTAAGGACAGCACCCCAAAAAGCCCTTTTTAGGGCTACATCAGTCGGTTTCTTTTTGTTTTTTTCTTTGTAATCTAATAGCAGTTGCCTGCCTGGCACTGCCAGCCTGTGTGTCAGGCTCACAGCATATACTGTGCCTACTTGCTCAGTGCCACCACTCATATCTGGTGTAACATTAGTGTAAATTTAAAAAAAAAAAACTTTTACATCAGTCTGCTAGTGTAATCTAATTTCAGTAGCCAGGTCAGCCTGCCACTGCCAGCCTTTGTGTCAGGCTCACAGCATATACTGTGCCTACTTGCTCAGTGCCACCACTCATATCTGGCTGGTGTAAAAGTAGTGTAATTTAAAAAAAAACTTTTACATCAGTCTGCTAGTGTAATCTAATAGCAGTTCCCTGCCTGCCACTGCCATCCTGTGTGTCAGGCTCACAGCATATATGAAACAACATAAAAAAGAGAGTAGTAACTCCACAATAAGGAATTCCCAAAAGTCTAGGTAAATCCAGCACAACTGTATCGATAGAAAAAGCACAAGAGATTTTATATGTCAAAAAATATGAATACTTTAATAAATATACCAAACATACAATCACATTCATACAGGGGATCCCGCAATATAGAGAGTAAATAATACTGCCCAAAGTCATCTGGTGCACCAGGGGAAAATAGATAGTGTTCAGTCCATTTGAAAAATGCTGATATTTGTAATCCAACAGGTACAAAGTTAGTACGGTTATATGACCCCAGTGCTGCAAGACCAGTCAGTCCAAGTGTCACTGAATCAGATAATTACGTTAGAGCATAGCATAGGAGGAGCTAAGAAAACACGCGTCTTTATTCACAGGTATATTTTGCCAGGAGGTAATACTTCATACAAAGGTGCGGTTCACATATTATACCTGTATTTGTTCACGCGGCTGCTCCTCCTAGCTGCATCGCTCCCATAACGTCAAACCTTCAGGGGCAAGTCGGAGTATGCAAGGGATCCGCTGTAAAAAGGGCTGCTAAGCATATACTGTGCCTACTTGCTCAGTGCCACCACCAGTCATATCTGGTGTAACATTAGTGTACATTTAAAAAAAAAATCTTTTACATCAGTCTGCTAGTGTAATCTAATTTCAGTTGCCAGGCCAGCCTGCCACTGCCAGCCTGTGTGTCAGGCTCACAGCATATACTGTGCCTACTT
This sequence comes from Bombina bombina, assembly GCF_027579735.1. NCBI lineage: Eukaryota > Metazoa > Chordata > Amphibia > Anura > Bombinatoridae > Bombina > Bombina bombina. The sequence goes on from NC_069510.1 coordinate 62,894,074, forward strand.
GCTCAGTGCCACCAGTCATATCTGGTGTAACAGTAGTGTAAATTTAAAAAAAAACAGAATTTATGTTTACCTGATAAATTACTTTCTCCAACGGTGTGTCCGGTCCACGGCGTCATCCTTACTTGTGGGATATTCTCTTCCCCAACAGGAAATGGCAAAGAGCCCAGCAAAGCTGGTCACATGATCCCTCCTAGGCTCCGCCTACCCCAGTCATTCGACCGACGTAAAGGAGGAATATTTGCATAGGAGAAACCATATGATACCGTGGTGACTGTAGTTAAAGAAAATAAATTATCAGACCTGATTAAAAAACCAGGGCGGGCCGTGGACCGGACACACCGTTGGAGAAAGTAATTTATCAGGTAAACATAAATTCTGTTTTCTCCAACATAGGTGTGTCCGGTCCACGGCGTCATCCTTACTTGTGGGAACCAATACCAAAGCTTTAGGACACGGATGAAGGGAGGGAGCAAATCAGGTCACCTAAATGGAAGGCACCACGGTTTGCAAAACCTTTCTCCCAAAAATAGCCTCAGAAGAAGCAAAAGTATCAAACTTGTAAAATTTGGTAAAAGTGTGCAGTGAAGACCAAGTCGCTGCCCTACATATCTGATCAACAGAAGCCTCATTCTTGAAGGCCCATGTGGAAGCCACAGCCCTAGTGGAATGAGCTGTGATTCTTTCAGGAGGCTGCCGTCCGGCAGTCTCATAAGCCAATCTGATGATGCTTTTAATCCAAAAAGAGAGAGAGGTAGAAGTTGCTTTTTGACCTCTCCTTTTACCAGAATAAACAACAAACAAGGAAGATGTTTGTCTAAAATCCTTTGTACCATCTAAATAGAATTTTAGAGCGCGAACAACATCCAAATTGTGCAACAAACGTTCCTTCTTTGAAACTGGATTCGGACACAAAGAAGGCACGACTATCTCCTGGTTAATGTTTTTGTTAGAAACAACTTTCGGAAGAAAACCAGGTTTAGTACGTAAAACCACCTTATCTGCATGGAAAACCAGATAAGGAGGAGAACACTGCAGAGCAGATAATTCTGAAACTCTTCTAGCAGAAGAAATTGCAACCAAAAACAAAACTTTCCAAGATAATAACTTAATATCAACGGAATGCAAGGGTTCAAACGGAACCCCCTGAAGAACTGAAAGAACTAAGTTGAGACTCCAAGGAGGAGTCAAAGGTTTGTAAACAGGCTTGATTCTAACCAGAGCCTGAACAAAGGCTTGAACATCTGGCACAGCTGCCAGCTTTTTGTGAAGTAACACAGACAAGGCAGAAATCTGTCCCTTCAAGGAACTTGCCGATAATCCTTTCTCCAATCCTTCTTGAAGAAAGGATAGAATCTTAGGAATCTTTACCTTGTTCCAAGGGAATCCTTTAGATTCACACCAACAGATATATTTTTTCCATATTTTGTGGTAAATTTTTCTAGTTACAGGCTTTCTGGCCTGAACAAGAGTATCAATAACAGAATCTGAGAACCCTCGTTTTGATAAGATCAAGCGTTCAATCTCCAAGCAGTCAGCTGGAGTGAGACCAGATTCGGATGTTCGAACGGACCTTGAACAAGAAGGTCTCGTTTCAAAGGTAGCTTCCATGGTGGAGCCGATGACATATTCACCAGATCTGCATACCAAGTCCTGCGTGGCCACGCAGGAGCTATCAAGATCACCGACGCCCTCTCCTGATTGATCCTGGCTACCAGCCTGGGGATGAGAGGAAACGGCGGGAATACATAAGCTAGTTTGAAGGTCCAAGGTGCTACTAGTGCATCTACTAGAGTCGCCTTGGGATCCCTGGATCTGGACCCGTAGCAAGGAACCTTGAAGTTCTGACGAGAGGCCATCAGATCCATGTCTGGAATGCCCCACAATTGAGTAATTTGGGCAAAGATTTCCGGATGGAGTTCCCACTCCCCCGGATGTAATGTCTGACGACTCAGAAAATCCGCTTCCCAATTTTCCACTCCTGGAATGTGGATTGCAGACAGGTGGCAGGAGTGAGTCTCCGCCCATTGAATGATTTTGGTCACTTCTTCCATCGCCAGGGAACTCCTTGTTCCCCCCTGATGGTTGATGTACGCAACAGTCGTCATGTTGTCTGATTGAAACCGTATGAACTTGGCCTTTGCTAGCTGAGGCCAAGCCTTGAGAGCATTGAATATCGCTCTCAGTTCCAGAATATTTATCGGTAGAAGAGATTCTTCCCGAGACCAAAGACCCTGAGCTTTCAGGGGTCCCCAGACCGCGCCCCAGCCCATCAGACTGGCGTCGGTCGTGACAATGACCCACTCTGGTCTGCGGAAGGTCATCCCTTGTGACAGGTTGTCCAGGGACAGCCACCAACGGAGTGAGTCTCTGGTCCTCTGATTTACTTGAATCGTCGGAGACAAGTCTGTATAGTCCCCATTCCACTGACTGAGCATGCACAGTTGTAATGGTCTTAGATGAATGCGCGCAAAAGGAACTATGTCCATTGCCGCTACCATCAAACCTATTACTTCCATGCACTGCGCTATGGAAGGAAGAGGAACGGAATGAAGCGTTTGACAAGAGTTTAGAAGTTTTGTTTTTCTGGCCTCTGTCAGAAAAATCCTCATTTCTAAGGAGTCTATTATTGTTCCCAAGAAGGGAACCCTTGTTGACGGAGATAGAGAACTCTTTTCTACGTTCACTTTCCATCCGTGAGATCTGAGAAAGGCCAGGACTATGTCCGTGTGAGCCTTTGCTTGAGGAAGGGACGACGCTTGAATCAGAATGTCGTCCAAGTAAGGTACTACTGCAATGCCCCTTGGTCTTAGTACCGCCAGAAGGGACCCTAGTACCTTTGTGAAAATCCTTGGAGCAGTGGCTAATCCGAAAGGAAGTGCCACGAACTGGTAATGCTTGTCCAGGAATGCGAACCTTAGGAACCGATGATGTTCCTTGTGGATAGGAATATGTAGATACGCATCCTTTAAATCCACCGTGGTCATGAATTGACCTTCCTGGATGGAAGGAAGAATTGTTCGAATAGTTTCCATTTTGAACGATGGAACCTTGAGAAACTTGTTTAGGATCTTGAGATCCAAGATTGGTCTGAACGTTCCCTCTTTTTTGGGAACTACGAACAGATTGGAGTAGAACCCCATCCCTTGTTCTCCTAATGGAACAGGATGAATCACTCCCATTTTTAACAGGTCTTCTACACAATGTAAGAATGCCTGTCTCTTTATGTGGTCTGAAGACAATTGAGACCTGTGGAACCTCCCCCTTGGGGGAGGCCCCTTGAATTCCAGAAGATAACCTTGGGAGACTATTTCTAGTGCCCAAGGATCCAGAACATCTCTTGCCCAAGCCTGAGCGAAGAGAGAGAGTCTGCCCCCCACCAGATCCGGTCCCGGATCGGGGGCCAACATTTCATGCTGTCTTGGTAGCAGTGGCAGGCTTCTTGGCCTGCTTTCCCTTGTTCCAGCCTTGCATTGGTCTCCAGGCTGGCTTGGCTTGAGAAGTATTACCCTCTTGCTTAGAGGACGTAGCACTTGGGGCTGGTCCGTTTCTACGAAAGGGACGAAAATTAGGTTTATTTTTGGCCTTGAAAGACCTATCCTGAGGAAGGGCGTGGCCCTTACCCCCAGTGATATCAGAGATAATCTCTTTCAAGTCAGGGCCAAACAGCGTTTTCCCCTTGAAAGGAATGTTAAGCAATTTGTTCTTGGAAGACGCATCCGCTGACCAAGATTTCAACCAAAGCGCTCTGCGCGCCACAATAGCAAACCCAGAATTTTTCGCCGCTAACCTAGCCAATTGCAAAGTGGCGTCTAGGGTGAAAGAATTAGCCAATTTGAGAGCACGGATTCTGTCCATAATCTCCTCATAAGGAGGAGAATCACTATCGATCGCCTTTTCTAGCTCATCGAACCAGAAACACGCAGCTGTAGTGACAGGGACAATGCATGAAATTGGTTGTAGAAGGTAACCTTGCTGAACAAACATCTTTTTAAGCAAACCTTCTAATTTTTTATCCATAGGATCTTTGAAAGCACAACTATCTTCTATGGGTATAGTGGTGCGTTTGTTTAAAGTAGAAACCGCCCCCTCGACCTTGGGGACTGTCTGCCATAAGTCCTTTCTGGGGTCGACCATGGGAAACAATTTTTTAAATATGGGGGGAGGGACGAAAGGTATACCGGGCCTTTCCCATTCTTTATTTACAATGTCCGCCACCCGCTTGGGTATAGGAAAAGCTTCTGGGGGCCCCGGGACCTCTAGGAACATGTCCATTTTACATAGTTTCTCTGGGATGATCAAATTCTCACAATCATCCAGAGTGGATAACACCTCCTTAAGCAGAGCGCGGAGATGTTCCAACTTAAATTTAAATGTAATCACATCGGGTTCAGCTTGTTGAGAAATTTTCCCTGAATCTGAAATTTCTCCCTCAGACAAAACCTCCCTGGCCCCCTCAGACTGGTGTAGGGGCATATCAGAACCATTATCCTCAGCGTCCTCATGCTCTTCAGTATCTAAAACAGAGCAGTCGCGCTTACGCTGATAAGTGGGCATTTTGGCTAAAATGTTTTTGATAGAATTATCCATTACAGCCGTTAATTGTTGCATAGTAAGGAGTATTGGCGCGCTAGATGTACTAGGGGCCTCCTGAGTGGGCAAGACTGGTGTAGACGAAGGAGGGAATGATGCAGTACCATGCTTACTCCCCTCACTTGAGGAATCATCTTGGGCATCATTTTCAGTGTCACATAAATCACATCTATTTAAATGAGAAGGAACCTTGGCTTCCCCACATTCAGAACACAGTCTATCTGGTAGTTCAGACATGTTAAACAGGCATAAACTTGATAACAAAGTACAAAAAACGTTTTAAAATAAAACCGTTACTGTCACTTTAAATTTTAAACTGAACACACTTTATTACTGCAATTGCGAAAAAGTATGAAGGAATTGTTCAAAATTCACCAAAATTTCACCACAGTGTCTTAAAGCCTTAAAAGTATTGCACACCAAATTTGGAAGCTTTAACCCTTAAAATAACGGAACCGGAGCCGTTTTTAACTTTAACCCCTTTACAGTCCCTGGTATCTGCTTTGCTGAGACCCAACCAAGCCCAAAGGGGAATACGATACCAAATGACGCCTTCAGAAAGTCTTTTTTATGTATCAGAGCTCCTCACACATGCGACTGCATGTCATGCTTTTCAAAAACAAGTGCGCAATACCGGCGCGAAAATGAGGCTCTGCCTATGATTAGGGAAAGCCCCTAGAGAATAAGGTGTCTAAAACAGTGCCTGCCGATATTATTTTACAAAAATACCCATATTAAATGATTCCTCAAGGCTAAATATGTTATATATGAATCGATTTAGCCCAGAAAATGTCTACAGTCTTAACAAGCCCTTGTGAAGCCCTTATTTACTCTGTAATAAAAATGGCTTACCGGATCCCATAGGGAAAATGACAGCTTCCAGCATTACATCGTCTTGTTAGAATGTGTCATACCTCAAGCAGCAAAAGTCTGCTCACTGTTCCCCCAACTGAAGTTAATTCCTCTCAACAGTCCTGTGTGGAACAGCCATCGATTTTAGTAACGGTTGCTAAAATCATTTTCCTCTTACAAACAGAAATCTTCATCTCTTTTCTGTTTCAGAGTAAATAGTACATACCAGCACTATTTTAAAATAAAAAACTCTTGATTGAATAATAAAAACTACAGTTAAACACTAAAAAACTCTAAGCCATCTCCGTGGAGATGTTGCCTGTACAACGGCAAAGAGAATGACTGGGGTAGGCGGAGCCTAGGAGGGATCATGTGACCAGCTTTGCTGGGCTCTTTGCCATTTCCTGTTGGGGAAGAGAATATCCCACAAGTAAGGATGACGCCGTGGACCGGACACACCTATGTTGGAGAAAAAAACTTTTACATCAGTCTGCTAGTGTAATCTAATTTCAGTTGCCAGGCCAGCCTGCCACTGCCAGCCTGTGTGTCAGGCTCACAGCATATACTGTGCCTACTTGCTCAGTGCCACCACTCATATCCGGTTTAACAGTAGTGTAATTTTTTAAAAAAAAACTTTTACATCAGTTTGCTAGTGTAATCTAAAAGCAGTTGCCCGCCTGCCACTGCCAGCCTGTGTGTCAGGCTCACGGCATATACTGTGCCTACTTGCTCAGTGCCACCACTCATATCTGGTGTAACATTAGTGTAAATTTAAAAAAAAAAAACTTTTACATCAGTCTGCTAGTGTAATCTAATTTCAGTTGCCAGGCCAGCCTGCCACTGCCAGCCTGTGTGTCAGGCTCACAGCATATACTGTGCCTACTTGCTCAGTGCCACCACTCATATTATCTTGTTTAATAGTAGTGTAAGTGTACATTTAAAAGTAAAAAAACTATTTTGACTGTGAAACATCAGTCTGCTTTTTTGTTTCAGGCTCACAGCGTATACTGTGCCCACTGGTCCAGTGCCACCACTCATATTATCTTGTTTTATAGTAGTGTAAGTGTACATTTTAAAAATAAAAAAACTATTTTGACTGTGAAACATCAGTCTGCTTTTTTGTGTCAGGCTCACAGCGTATACTGTGCCCACTGGTCCAGTGCCACCACTCATATCTTGTTTTATAGTAGTGTAAGTGTACATTTTAAAAATAAAAAAACTATTTTGACTGTGAAACATCAGTCTGCTTTTTTGTGTCAGGCTCACAGCGTATACTGTGCCCACTTGCCCAGTGCCACCACTCATATTATCTTGTGTAATAGTAGTGTAAGTGTACATTTTAAAACTAAAATAACTATTTTGACTGTGAAACATCAGTCTGCTTTTTTGTGTCAGGCTCACACACAGCGTATACTGTGCCCACTTGCCCAGTGCCACCACTCATATTATCTTGTTTAATAGTAGTGTAAGTGTACATTTTAAAAATAAAAAAAATATTTTGACTGTGAAACATAAGTCTGCTTTTTTGTGTCAGGCTCACAGCGTATACTGTGCCCACTTGCCCAGTGCCACCACTCATATTATCTTGTTTAATAGTAGTGTAAGTGTACATTTTAAAAATAAAAAAAATATTTTGACTGTTAAACATCAGTCTGCTTTTTTGTGTCAGGCTCACAGTGTATACTGTGCCCACTTGTCCAGTGCCACCACTCACATTATCTTGTTTAATAGTAGTGTAAGTGTACATTTTAAAAATAAAAAAAAATATTTTGACTGTGAAACATAAGTCTGCTTTTTTGTGTCAGGCTCACAGCGTATACTGTGCCCACTTGTCCAGTGCCACCACTCACATTATCTTGTTTAATAGTAGTGTAAGTGTACATTTTAAAAATAAAAAAACTATTTTGACTGTGAAACATAAGTCTGCTTTTTTGTGTCAGGCTCACAGCGTATACTGTGCCCACTTGTCCAGTGCCACCACTCACATTATCTTGTTTAATAGTAGTGTAAGTTTACATTTTAAAAATAAAAAAACTATTTTGACTGTGAAACATCAGTCTGCTTTTTTGTGTCAGGCTCACAGCGTATACTGTGCCCACTCACAGTAGCTTGCACGCATAGTAGCACTAATTGAAAAAAAAAAATGACAGGCAGAGGCAGGCCTACCCGCAGGGGCCGTCATGGTCGTGGTGCTGTGATTCCCTTTGGCCATAGAATAATGCCCAGTGTTAGGCCACGTACCATGAACACGAAAAGTTCTGATGAAATAGTTGACTTTATAACACAGGACACCCAATCTTCTACAGCTTCCGCTCGTAACCTTGACGCACCATCCTCCTCCTCTAGCTTAGCTTCGGGCACCTCTCAACTTACCACTCGCCCGCCTGCCGCCACCACCGACACTAGCACCACAGCCGCCTCACTTGATCTGTCAGAGGAGTTATGTACACCTCAGTGTGAAGAAATGAGTGATGCGCAACCATCATTGACAGAGGATGCAGATAACTATGATATGTCTCAGTCAGGCAGCATTACAGACATGGACGATGCACGGTGTGATGATGATGATTATGTTGTACCCGCCGTTGCTTCCGTTGTTGAGTTGTCAGATACAAGTAAAGCGGTTGATGATGACTATGCGTCCGTGGATGTCACGTGGGCACCCGCTAGAAGAGAAGAAGAACAGGGGGAAAGTTCAGATGGGGAGACAGAGAGGAGCAGGAGGAGGAGACGAGATGGAAGCAGGGGGAGGTCGTCGCAAGGAGCTATTGGCACAGTCAGACAGCATGCATCGGCACCCGGGGTCAGCCAGACAGCAAGCCAATCAACGCATGCTGTTGCCACCACCAGAGTGCCGTCATCGCAGAGCTCAGCAGTGTGGCATTTTTTTTATGTGTCTGCCTCTGACAACAGCAATGCCATTTGCAACCTGTGCCAAAAGAAACTGAGTCGTGGGAAGTCCAACACCCACCTAGGTACAACTGCTTTGCGAAGGCACATGATCTCACATCACAAACGCCTATGGGATGAACACATGAGGACAAGCAGCACACAAACTCAAAGCCGCCATCCTTCTCCTGGTCCAGCATCTTCAGCCACGTCAACCACTGCTGTGCTCCTTGCCCCCTCTCAACCATCTGCCAATCCGTCTCTCTTCCGGAGCAGTTCCTGCTCATCTGCCCACAGTCAGGTGTCTGTCAAGGACATGTTTGAGCGTAAGAAGCCAATGTCACCAAGTCACCCCCTTGCCCGGCATCTGACTGCTGGCTTGTCTGAACTGTTAGCCCGCCAGCTTTTACCATACAAGCTGGTGGAGTCTGAGGTGTTCAAAAAATTTGTAGCTATTGGGACACCGCAGTGGAAGGTACCCGGGCGAAATTTCTTTGCACAAAAGGCAATCCCCAACCTGTACTCGATTGTGTGAAAGGAAGTAATGGCATGTCTGGCACACAGCGTTGGGGCAAGGGTCCATCTGACCACTGATAGCTGGTTTGCAAAGCATGGTCAGGGCAGGTATATCACCTACACTGCGCATTGGGTAAACCTGCTGACGGCTGCCAAGCATGGAATGCCTGGCTCTGCAGAGGAGGAGTTGGTGACACCGCTACGACTTGCAGGCAGGCCTGCTGCCACCTCCTCTACTCCTCCTACTCCATCCTCTTCCATAACCTCCTCGGCTGAGTCCTTTTCTGCTGCTGCGTCTTGCTCCACATCAATGGCACCCCCCCCCCAGCTCCCCAGGTACTATTCCACATCCCGGATACGGCAGTGTCACGCCGTCTTGGGGTTGACTTGCCTGAAAGCAGAGAGTCACACCGCACCAGCCCTCCTGTCCACCCTGAACGCACAGGTGGATCAGTGGCTGACTTCGCACCAACTGGAGATCGGCAAAGTGGTTTCTGACAACGGAAGTAATTTGGTGGCGGCATTGAAATTGGGGAAGTTGACACATGTGCCGTGCATGGCACATGTGTGTAATCTGATTGTACAACGCTTTGTGCATAAGTACCCAGGCTTATAGGACGTCCTGAAGCAGGCCAGGAAGGTGTGTGGCCATTTCAGGCGTTCCTACACAGTCATGGCGCATTTGTCAGATATCCAGCGGCGAAAACAACCTGCCAGTGAGGCGCTTGATTTGCGACAGCCCGACACGTTGGAATTCAACACTCCTAATGTTCGACCGTCTGCTCCAACAAGAAAAAGCTGTTAACGAGTATTTGTATGACCGGGGTGCTAGGACAGCCTCTGGGGAGCTGGGGATTTTTTTGCCACGTTACTGGACGCTCATGCGCAATGCCTATAGGCTCATGCGTCCTTTTGAGGAGGTGACAAACCTAGTCAGTCGCACCGAAGCCACCATCAGCGACATCGTAACATATGTTTTCTTCCTGGAGCGTGCCCTGCGAAGAGTGCTGGATCAGGCCATAGATGAGCGTGAAGAGGAAGAGTTGTGGTCTCCATCACCACCAGAAACAGCCTTATCAGCATCGCTTGCTGGACCAGCGGCAACGCAGGAAGAGGATTGTGAGGAAGTGGAGTCAGAGGAGGAATGTGGCTTTGAGGAGGAGGAGGAGGAGGAAGACCAACCACAACAGGCATCCCAGGGTGCTTGTTGTTGTCACCTATCTGGTACCCGTGGTGTTGTACGTGGCTGGGGGGAAGAAGATACCTTCAGTGAGATCAGTGAGGACGAGGAACGGGACATGAGTAGCTCGGCATCCAACCTTGTGCAAATGGGATCTTTCATGCTGTCGTGCCTGTTGAGGGACACTCGTATAAAAAAAGCTGAAGGAGAACGAACTGTACTGGGTGTCCACGCTACTAGACCCCCGGTATAAGCATAAAGTGACTGAAATGTTACTGAATTCCTGCAAGTCGGAAAGGATGGAGCAGTTCAAAAATAAATTAAAAAGTATGCTTTACACAGCGTATAAGGGTGATGTCACAGCACAACGGGAATCTAACAGGGGAAGAAATGAAAGTAATACTCCTCCTCCCACGACCACGCTGGCAAGGACAGTACGCGTTCCAGACGTGTTGTTGATGGAGGACATGCGGACCTTTTTAACTCCTATGCATCGCCACAGCCCTTCGGGATCCAGCCTCAGAGAACGACTCAACCGACAGGTAGCAGACTACCTTGCATTAACTGCAGATCTCGACACTCTGAGGAGCGATGAACCCCTTGACTACTGGGTGTGCAGGCTTGAATTATCCCAATTTGCAATCGAACTTCTGGCCTGCCCCGCTTCAAGTGTCCTGTCAGAAAGGACCTTCAGTGCAGCAGGAGGTATTGTCACTGAGAAGAGAAGTCACCTAGGTCAAAAAAGTCTTGATTATCTCACCTTTATTAAAATGAATGAGGGATGGATCCCGAAGGGACTGACATTGGGCGATACATTCTAGTAAAAAAGGCCTGATGAGATGAGCTGCCTTGGGCTAAAAATGGTCCACACGCTGCTGTATTTTATCTTCAAATGCCGGATGACTTGCGTGACTTATCCGCCAACAACTAGGGTTCAAGCCGCAATGTTTTAGGGCACTTTCTAACTGTCAAACAAACATCAATTTTTCTGGCCGCTGCTACAGCAGCGGCTGCAACAATACCTGATTTTTCAGGCATGTGTACATACCTAATTTTTCTGGCCTCTGGTGCTGCACTGTGGCTTCAAAACCCAAACCAAAAAAAGGCACATAACAGGGATTAAACTGCTAAGAATAGTACTACTTAACACACCACTCTGATTGCACGCGCAGTGCCCCAAATTTGAAGTAGGAGGACCGACCAAGCATCTTTTTCCATCTCCCAGTTCCAAAAATTATCTCCGGGTTCCTAAAAACGATGCCATACCTGTACTCGATTGTGCAAAAGGAAGTCATGGCATATGGGGTCTTTCATGCTGTCGTGCCTGTTGAGGGTCTGGGACCCTCGTATAAAAAGGCTGAAGGAGAACGACCTGTACTGGGTGTCCAAGCATCTTTTTCCATCTCCCGGTTCCTAAAATCCATGCCATATACACGTCCCCTGATAGGGGACGTAACAGGGATTAAACTGATAAGAATAGTACTAGTTAAAACACCACTCCTATCTGGTGGCACAGTAGATTGCACGCGGTGCTCTGACAAAATGCAGAAGGACATTTGGCAGACGGACATTTGGCAGATGGACATTTGGCAGATGGACATTTGGCTGACAGGCAGAAAGCTAAAGAATGTTCCGATTTCGGCCGAGGGCAGATACACAGAGTGCTCTGTTCTAATCAGAGCCTTGGGCGCCGCAACTGCCTCTGGGAACCTTACCATGGGTCCCAGACCTCCCGTCTTGTAATTCTCTATCTGGGAAATTATCTATCTATCTATCAAATCTATCTATTTATCTATAAAATCTATCTATCTATCTATCTATCGTATCTATCATCAAATGTATCTATTGCATCTATTGATCTATGGGGAGTTTGCGGTTGTGCAAATGGACTGTTTGCGGTTGTTTGCGGTGCGTTAAACGGGGAGTTTGGTCTGTCACTGTGAAGCGGGCGTAACCCTTACACTACATGAACGATACAACATCATACCTGATGTTTTAAAGCATGTTATTCCAAACAATTTAGGAATTTTAGGTGATTTTTGCCCTTTATGGATTAAAAACAGACTCTGCATCAACTATGTAATTTTCCATGGGAGTTTTGCCATGGATCCCCCTCCGGCATGCCACAGTCCAGGTGTTAGTCCCCTTGAAACAACTTTTCCATCACTTTTGTGGCCAGAAAGAGTCCCTGTGGGTTTTAAAATTCGCCTGCCTATTGAAGTCAATGGCGGTTCGCCCGGTTCGTCGGTTCCCAAACTTTTGCAGAAGTTGGCGTTCGCTGTTCGCGAACGCAAAATTTTAGGTTCACTAGTTGTTATATCTATTGCAATATTTTAACCCTCAAAATAGGAAAAAAAGTCTGTACCTATTTATAAAAATATCTATGTATCTCATTGTATCTATCTATTTAGTGATTAGAACATTTTGCACATGTTTGATATATTATCAAGTTACACATCATTGATATGTGTGTTAATTTTATTTAGGCGTCAAAAAGCCCACTCCCTGTCACTCACCTAGATTACGAGTTTTGAGCGCTATAGGGAAAGTAAAGAACGCCAGAAAAGTGTTATTATTTAATTCCCTATAGCGCTGCTATTACAAGGTTTGAAAAACACGGTATGCGCATGCGATATGAAGATTTTTAAGCTCCATACCGCACACAATACAAGTGCTGTGTTTGACGTGCTTGTGCACGCTTTCCCCATAGACATCAATGGGGAGAGCCGGCAAAAAAAAAGGTCTAACACCTGCGATTGCGGAAACAAAATCTCCATAACGCAGCCCCATTGATGTCTATGGGAAGAAAGAAAATACAGTTTAAACCTAACACCCTAACATAAACCCCGAGTCTAAACACCCCTAGTCTGCTGCCTCTGACATCGCCAATGCCTGCCTACAGTTATTAACCCCTAATCTGCCGTTCCCGATATTGCCGCCACCTAAATAAAATAAATAACCCCTAATCTGCCGCTCCCGATATCGCTGCCACAATACTAAAGTTGTTAACCCCTATTCCGCCGCCCCCAACATTTCCGCAACTATATTAAAGTTATTAACCCCTATTCCGCCGCTCCAGATATTGCTGCCACCTAAATAAAGCTATTAACCCATAAACCTCTGGCCTCCCACATCACTACCACTAAATAAACCTATTAACCCGTAAACCTCCAGCCCCCCACATCATAACAACCTAAATTAAACTATTAACCCCTAACCCTAACGTAACCCTAACCCTAACACCCCCTAACTTTAACATAATGAAATTAAATCTAAATTAAAGTTAAAATTATTATCTAAATAATTCCTATTTGTAACTAAATACTTACCTGTGAAATAAAACCTAAGCTAGCTACAATATAACTAATAGTTATATTGTAGCTATCTTAGGTTTTATTTTTATTTCACAGGTAAGTTTGTAATTATTTTAACTAGGTAGACTAGTTAGTAAATAGTTATTAACCTAGCTAAAATAAATACAAACTTACCTGTGAAAATAAAACCTAAGCTGCCTTACACTAAAACCTAACATTACAAAAAATAAAAAAACTACCATTACAAAAATAAACAAACAAAATTATCCAAAAAAATTAAAATTTGAATTAGCTAATAGGAATTAGGGCTGCTAAAATCCTATTGGCTGTTCAAATCAGCCAATAGGATTTAAGCAGCTCTCACTCTATTGGCTAATTCGAATTAGCCAATAGAATGAGAGCAGCTTAAATCCTATTGGCTGATTTGAATAGCCAATAGGATTTTAGCACCCCTAATTCTTATTGGCTGATTCAAAATTTTCAGCCAATAGGAATGCAAGGGACGCCATCTTGGATCACGTACCTTGCATTGAAGATTCAGTGTGCGGCGGCAACCATATGAAGAGGATGCTCCGCGCCGGATGTCTTCAGGATGGACCTGCTCCGCTCCTCCGGATCAAGATAGAAGATGCTGCCTGGATGAAGATTAAATAGGTCGCCTGGATGAAGACTTCTCACCGCTTGGATCAGGACTTTGCTGCCGGGATGAAGATTGAAGAGGCCGTCTGGATGAAGACTTCTCGCCGCCTGGATCAGGACTTCAACTCCGGGATGAAGATTGTTCAAGCGGGACTTCAAAAACTGTAAGTGGATTGTCAGGGGGTTAGTGTTAGGCTTTTTTAAAAGGTTTTTTGGGTGTTTTTTTTTATAGTTTATGGTCTGGGCAGTAAAAGAGCAAAATGCCATTTTAAGGGCAATGCCCATACAAATGTCCTTTTCAGGGCAATGGGTAGCTTAGGTTTTATAGATAGTGTTTTATTTTGTGAGTTTGTAATGTTAGTGGGTCTTTGTACTTTTTCTCACTAAAAGAGCTGATATCTTTAGAGCAATGCATAACTACATTGGGTTTTCTATTTTGGGGTGTTTTTTTTTTGTATAGTGTTAGAGGGTGTTTGTATTTTTTATGGAGCAAAAGAGCTGTTTATCTCAGGGCAATGCTCTACAAAAGGCCCTTTTAACGGCCCCCCAAAAGGCCCTTTTAAGGGCCCTTGGTAGTTTATTCTAGATTAGGCTTTTTTTATTTTGGGGTGACTTTTTGTTTTTTAAAGGGTGTAATAATAGCAATAATTTTTATTTTTTTGGATAATTTCGTTTGTTTGTTTTTGTAATGACTTCTCGCCGCCTGGATCAGGACTTCAACTCCGGGATGAAGATCGTTCAAGCAGGACTTCAAAAACTGTAAGTGGTTCATCAGGGGGTTAGTGTTAGGCTTATTAAAGGGTTTTTTGGGTGTTTTTTTTTTAGTTTAGGGTATGGGCAGTAAAAAGAGCTAAATGCCCTTTTAAGGGCAATACCCATACAAATGCCCTTTTCAGGGCAATGGGTAGCTTAGGTTTTTTTAGAATTAGGTTTATTATTTTGGGGGGTTGGTTGGGTGGTGGGTTTTACAGTTTGTGCTTTTTTTTTTACAGGTAAAAGAGCTGATATCTTTGGGGCAATGCCCCACAAAAGGCCCTTTTAAGGGCCATTGGTAGTTTATTGTAGGCTAGGTTTTTCTTTTTATTTTGGGTGGGCTGTTTTATTTTGATAGGGCTATTAGTTTAGGTGTAATTCTTTTTTATTTTGGATAATTTAGTTTGTTATTTTTTGTAATTATATACTTTGTAATTTCTAGAGTAGTGTTAGGATTTTTTTAATGTGTAGTTTAGTTTAATTTAATTGGTAGTTAGTTTAATTTTAGTTTAATAATTATATTAGTTTAAGTGTTAGTTTAAACTTAGTTTTTTTTAATTTGACAGGTAAGTTTTAATTTAATTTAAGTTAGGGAATTTGTAATTTTAATATAAAGTTAGGCATTAGGTTTAGGGGTTACCAGTTTAAATTAGTTTATTGCGATGTGAGAGGCAGATTAGGGGTTAAAAACTTTAAAATAGTGTTTGCAATGTGGGAGGGCCTCGGTTTAGGGGTTGATAGGTAGTTTATGGGTGTTAGTGTACTTTTTAACACTTTAGTTATGAGTTTTATGTTACAGCTTTGTAGCGTAAAATTCATAATTACTGTACTGACTTTAGATAGCGTTACAAATCTTGTCATTTTAGGCTGTAACGCTCGCTTTTTAGCCTCATCGCAAAACTCGTAATACTGGCGCTATGGGAATCCCATGAAAAAACGTCATTTTTAGGAGTGCGGTACTGACGTTGCAGTACAGGCTAAAACGCTTGTGGTACACCTATACCGACAAGACTTGTAATGGCTGCGTTAGGGAAAATGATGCCTTATGGGTAACAACGCTGCTATTTGACTCATAATGCAAAACTCGTAATCTAGGTGACTGTTAATCATGCTACCTTTCACACATATTAATGTCCTTAATTTTTCCTTATTAGATTTTTTTTGCCATATATGTACTTTAAAAAAAAGTTTTAGGGTTTTCCTTTGCAATTAATCTTTAATTTATCAATTTTGGCTAATTTGATTGAATTTTTCAATGCTTTATTACATTCCTTATATATTTGGTATGTTTAGTATGTACTATTTTCCTTGACTAATTTAAATGCCCTATGTTTTTTCCTAATTTTTCTTAATACATTTTTATTTAGCTACAAACTATTTCCTTAAATCATTGAATTTTGCTTTCTTAAAATTAAAATACTGCTTATGGAAAGTGATTTCAAATGTAACTATGTTATGATCACTGTTACCCAAATGTTCTTTGATTCTATGTTTGATATTATATCTGTATTGTTTGACAGCACTACATCCAATATAGCTTTATTCCTAGTTGGCTCCTCTATTAACTGTGACAAGAAGTTATCCCTGAGAGCATTTAAAAATCTATCTCCCTTAGCTGAATTACTAGTTTCATTTGCCCAGTTTATGTTGGGGTAGTTAAAATCTCCCATAATTACAGCACTGTTATTAGCAGCCTTACCTATTTGCATTAGTAGGTGAGTTTCCTCCATGTCACTAATGTTAGGGGCTTGTAGCATGTTCCTAGTAATAATTGTTTATGATTTTTTTTCCCCCATTCCTTATTTCAACCCACAGAGTCTCTACATTGTTGCCTGTATTATCATAAATATCTTCCTTTATTGTAGGTTTAAGGTCAGGTCTAATATACATGCAGATTCCTTCACCTCGTTTATTACTCCTGTCCCTCCTAAATAAAGTATAACCCTCTAAGCTAACTGCCCAGTCATGTGAATCATCCCACCAAGTTTCAGTTACACTGATAATATCATAGTCTTCTTCTGCAACTAAGGGCTCCAGCTCCCCCATTTTACCCATCATGCTTCTTGCATTTGCTGTCATACATTTAATTTTCATGTGCTTTCTGCTGCTACTTGGTGCACTTTCCTCCAGACTTTCTAATGTGACACAAATTCCACTTGCCTAATAGCTGCCCTCATCTAACTCCACACTAACATCATTCTCACCTTTGCAGTCCCCACCTCCTGTTTCTCACCCTCCTACCCATCTAGATTGTAAGTTCCCACAGGAACAGGGCTCTCAATTCCCCCTGTATTTGTTTGTTAAACTTTGGTGTCTTTTATATTGTATTGTACTGTACTTTTATCTTTGTACCCATGCACTGCGCTGCGGGAATAAATAATAATAATAATTTTCTAAGTGTACCCTTCTGTCATCCCTTCCTTGAGATATTCTAGGTGTGACATATTCACAGACTGATCTGTCTGTTCTATTATGCTTGGTCTGACCCTCCCCCACCTTTCCCTAGTTTAAAAGATTCTCTAAGCGTGCTGCCATCCTCTCCCGCAGCGCACCTGCACCCATGTAATTCCGGTGCAATCCATCCTAACTGTACAAATTGTAACCTAGTGAAAAGTCAGCCCACTGCTCTAAAATGTCAAACCCCTCATTTTTACACCATGGTTTTAACCTTGAACTAACTGACCTTATCCCCTTCTGCCTTACTGAGTTAGCACATGGTACTGGTAATATCTCTAAAAATATTACCTTGGAGGTTCTTGTCTAAAGCTGGCTACCTAACTCCCTGAAGTCATTTTTTAGGACTCTCCATCTCCTGCTGATTCCTTCATTAGTGCCAATATGCACCATGACTGTAGGATCAGACTCAGATCTCTCTAACAATCTACAATACACTTTACAATATGCATAACATAAGCTCCTGGAAGACAGCAAACTGATCTATTTAAGGGGTCTGGATGACACATTGCACTATTAACCTTCCTAATAATAGGACAACCAACATCTGCCTCAGGCCCAGACTGGTATGCGCCTCTTCCATGACTGATGGACAGTTCACTATAGCTCCCCGCTTCCATAACTGAAGGATTACTCACTATAGAATTTAGTTAAGGCACACTTCTGGCGAGCCTCTCCAACTGCTGCACACTGAAAAGCTCAGCGGCAACTTTACCAAGGGCTTGCGGCCTGTAAGATTCAGAGATTTTTGATCAAGGAATTCTAAATGGAAGGCTAAATGCTTTATTTAAGGGTTAAACTTTAGTAGCCTCTTTGGGGTCAGAAGCAACCCTCAGTTAACTTAAAAGCATATATTAAGTTTACGCTGCGCACACGCATCTTTTCTTCCGTCTGCAACACATGCAGCAGGTAAAACCTTTAAAAATGTCAAATGAAGAAAATTAACCTTTTGGCATAGAAGAAGCTTTTCAATTTTAATTAATTAATTTATTTTAAAAATTTTGTCCCCACTTAAAGGGATGTGCAACCCCATTTTTTTCATGATTCAGATAGGGTATAGAACGTTTAACCACTTGTAGATCTACTTCTATTATCAAATTTGCTTCATTCTCTTTGAATCCTTTGTTGAAAAAACAGCTCGGTGAACACAACTGGTAAGCCAACGACAAGAGGCACACAGGCAGACCTTCTAGGTTACTGCAGCAGGCGAGCCAGTGAAAAGAGGCACACATTGCAGTCTCTACAGCTAGACCTGTATAATCAGCATTTAATAGACTGCTGCAGCGTTATCAGTGGCTGATTTAGGAACCCATCATCAATGGTTTTTAAGACTAGTAAGTGCATATATTGTGTGTGCACTCTGTGTTTGGAATAAAGAGCTACATTATTTAAGATTTGTGCTTTTTCCATAAGTTTTTTACAGATTTAAAAAAACAGTCAATCATCATCATTAGTGTTGAGATCAAACTCACTTTCCTTGTCCTGTCAGATGATGGAAACTACAGATGCAGCCCAAAGAGTGGCACAAGGAGGTGCTATAGAGAGCTTTGCATGGGGAACACTTTACAGATCTATCCTTAGATCCAGAAGAGCTCTCTGCATGCCCCTGCACAAAAAGGCAAATAAAATATTCATATCATGCTATGTATGACCATCACAAACCAGCAAAACCCATAACATAGACACATCTAGACAATAAATGAGAGAAACCTACTGTAGTAAGAGGAAGTTCTAATGTTTCTGTACATAGCAGTGCCTCCTAGGGGTCAGAGATGGGCTGAGAAGCTGCAACTCTTGCTGGGTCCTGACCAGGGACGTGCAGAACCTCACCTGTCATTAAAATAAAAAAAGAAAATAATGTTAAAGTAAAATAAAAATAATAAAAAAAACTTACTAAATGTTCTGACCTTAGTTTCAAATACCTGTAGAGAGGCAGCATCCAGCTAAGCCTCCTTTGATTGCGCAATAACTTAGAAGGTGCTGTATT
This sequence comes from Bombina bombina, assembly GCF_027579735.1. Lineage (NCBI taxonomy): Eukaryota > Metazoa > Chordata > Amphibia > Anura > Bombinatoridae > Bombina > Bombina bombina. The sequence goes on from NC_069510.1 coordinate 62,913,248, forward strand.
GAGCACAACCCATGACTGTCAGGTCAGGAGTCACATGTTATCATTAAGCCAATCAGGAAAAAATCCCAAGTGAAGCAGCTCCAGGTGACAGTGCTAGTGGAAGACATTTTACAAGCATTTAACCCCGTATGCTCAGAGTCTATGTGTTGTTTATAACATTTGTTTTATAAAACATTCATAAACAATGTTATATAATTATACTGAAAACAATATTTATTTATACTTCTGTGAGTTGCAGAAAATTGTGGAAGTCAGGGAATAAAAGGAAATGGTTGTGCCCAGCTGATTTCTCAAGGTTTATAGCTCACTGAGGTTGATAAGGACAACTGCCATAGCTGTGATGGTGATCAGGGACTTGACTAAACAGCATAGCAACACAAAGTAGTTTTATTCAAGAGAAGAGCATCAATTTAATACAACTCCAAGGATTTAATTTAATTAAAATTATTATTTTACTCACAAACACCTAGATTACAAGTTTGTGCGTTCGTCTTTTAACGCTGAAAATATGGTATTTTCAGCGTTAAAACAGCCCCGCCGCCATTACAAGTCTTGTCGGTATAGCTGTACCGCAAGCCTTTAAGCCTGAACTGCAACGTCAGTCCCGCACTCCTAAAAATGATGTTTTTTCATGGGATTCCCATAGCGCCAGTATTACGAGTTATGCGGTGAGGCTAAAAAGCGAGCGTTACAGCCTAAAATGACAAGATCCGTACCACCATCTAAAGTCAGTAGTTATGAGTTTTACACTACAAAGCTGTAACATAAAACTCATAACTAAAGTGTTAAAAAGTACACTAACACCCATAAACTACCTATTAACCCCTAAACCAAGGCCCTCCCGCATCACAAACACTATATTAAATTTATTAACCCCTAATCTGCTGCTCCTGACATTGCTGCCACTTAAAAAAAATATTAACCGCTATTTCACCACTCCCCGACATCGTCACCACTATAATAAACTTATTAACCCCTAAACTGCCGCCCTCCTGCATCGCAAACACTATTTAAATATTAGTAACCCCCAATCTGCTGTTCGCCCTCATCGCCCCCACTATACTAAAGTTATTAAGCCCTAAACCTATAAACTCCTAAACCGAAAGCCCCCACACAACTAAATATACTCAAACTATTAACCCCTAAACCGAAAGCCCCCTACATCGCAATAAACTAATTTAAACTAGTAATCCCTAAACCTAATGCCCCCCTAAATTTAGATTAAAATTACAATTTCCCTATCTTAAATTAAATTAAAACTTACCTGTCAAATTAAAAAAAACTAAGTTTAAACTAACAATTAAACTAATATAATTATTAAACTAAAATTAAACTAACTACCAATTAAATAAAACTAAACTACACATTAAAAAAATCCTAACACTACTCTAAAAATTACACAGTATCTAATTACAAAAAAATAAAAAATACTAAATTACGGAAAATAACAAACGAAATTATCAAAACTAAAAAGGAATTACACCTAATCTAATAGCCCAATCACAATAAAAAAAAACACCCAAAAATAAAAAAATCCCTAGCCTACAATAAACTACCAATAGCCCTTAAAAGAGCCTTTTGTGAGGCATTGCCCCAAAGATATTGGCTCTTTTCCTTGAAAAAATTCAAAGACACCCCAACAGTAAAACCCACCACCCAACCAACCCACCCAAAAAAACCTAATTCTAATAAAACCTAAGCTACTTATTGCCCTGAAAAGGGCATTTGTATGGGCATTGTCCTTAAAAGGGCATTTAGCTCTTTTACATTGCCCAAACCCTAAACTAAAATAAAAACCCACCCAAAAAAACCTTAAAAAATCCTAACACTAACCTCCTGACGATCCACTTATAGTTTTTGAAGTCCCGCTTGAACGATCTTCATCGGAGTTGAAGTCCTAATCCAGGCAGCGAGAAGTCTTCATCCAGACGGCCTCTTCAATCTTCATCCCGGCGGCGACGTCCTGATCCAAGTGGCGAGAAGTTTTCATCCAGACAGCCTCTTCTATCTTCATCCAGGCAGCACCTTCTATCTTGATCCCGGAGGCGCGGAGCGGGTCCATCCTGAAGACATCCGGCACGGAGCATCCTCTTCATACGGTTGCCACTGTACACTGAATCTTCAATGCAAGGGACACGATTCAAGATGGTGTCCCTTGCATTCCTATTGTCTAAAAATTTTGAATCAGCCAATAGGAATTAGGGCTGCTAAAATCCTATTGGCTATTCAAATCAGCCAATAGGATTTAAGCAGCTCTCATTGTATTGGCTAATTCAAATTAAAACATCACATTACTTAGCCAGAATCAGACTTTCCACTGAAGCTTAAAAATAAATAAAAAGTAACTAGATTTTTCTTCTCCGCAGAATCCAGACAGCTGTGTATTGTGAACCATAAGGAGAAGTGTGTTGGCAAATATTGCTGCAGATTTGCTTACTGGTGAAAAACATAATTTATGCTTACCTGATAAATTCCTTTCTCCTGTAGTGTAGTCAGTCCACGGGTCATCCATTACTTATGGAATATTTCTCTTCCTAACAGGAAACTGCAAGAGAATTACCCAGCAGAGCTTGCTATATAGCTCCTCCCCTCACCTGTCATACTCAGTCATTCGACCAAGCATACGAGAAAGGAGGAACCATAGGGTACAGTGGTGACTGGAGTTTAATTAAAATTTAGACCTGCTGTAAAAACAGGGCGGGCCGTGGACTGACTACACTACAGGAGAAAGGAATTTATCAGGTAAGCATAAATTATGTTTTCTCCTGTTAAGTGTAGTCAGTCCACGGGTCATCCATTACTTATGGAATACCAATACCAAAGCTAAAGTACACGGATTAAGGGAGGGACAAGGCAGGAACATTAAACAGAAGGAACCACTGCCTGAAGTACCTTTCTCCCAAACACAGCCTCCGAGGAAGCAAAAGTGTCAAATTTGTAAAATTTTGAAAAAGTGTGAAGCGAAGACCAAGTCGCAGCCTTGCAAATCTGTTCAACAGAGGCCTCATTTTTAAAGGCCCAGGTGGAAGCCACAGCTCTAGTAGAATGAGCTGTAATCCTTTCAGGAGGCTGCTGTCCAGCAGTCTCATAGGCTAATCGTATTATGCTACGAAGCCAAAAAGAGAGAGAGGTAGCCGAAGCCTTTTGACCTCTCCTCTGTCCAGAGTAAACGACAAACAGGGAAGAAGTTTGACGAAAATCCTTAGTTGCCTGCAAATAGAATTTCAGGGCACGGACTACGTCCAGATTATGCAAAAGTCGTTCCTTCTTTGAAGAAGGGTTAGGACACAGAGATGGAACAACAATCTCTTGATTGATATTCTTGTTAGTAACTACCTTAGGTAAGAACCCAGGTTTAGTACGCAGAACTACCTTGTCTGAATGGAAAATCAGATAAGGAGAATCACAATGTAAGGCAGATAACTCAGAGACTCTCCGAGCCGAGGAAATAGCCATCAAAAACAGAACTTTCCAAGATAACAACTTGATATCAATGGAATGAAGGGGTTCAAATGGAACGCCTTGAAGAACATTAAGAACTAAGTTTAAGCTCCACGGCGGAGCAACAGACTTAAACACAGGCTTAATCCTAGTTAAAGCCTGACAGAAAGCCTGAACGTCTGGAACTTCAGCCAGACGTTTGTGTAGAAGAATAGACAGAGCAGAAATCTGTCCCTTTAAACAACTAGTAGATAAGCCCTTTTCTAAACCCTCTTGTAGAAAGGACAATATCCTAGGAATCCTAACCTTACTCCATGAGTAACTCTTGGATTCGCACCAATGTAAATATTTACGCCATATTTTATGGTAAATTTTTCTGGTAATAGGCTTCCTAGCCTGTATTAAGGTATCAATAACCGACTCCGAGAAACCACGCTTTGATAGAATCAAGCGTTCAATCTCCATGCAGTCAGCCTCAGAGAAATTAGATTTGGATGTTTGAAAGGACCCTGAATTAGAAGGTCCTGTCTCAGAGGCAGAGACCACGGTGGACAGGACGACATGTCCACTAGGTCTGCATACCAGGTCCTGCGTGGCCACGCAGGTGCTATCAGAATCACCAAAGCTCTCTCCTGTTTGATCTTGGCAATCAAACGAGGAAGCATTGGGAATGGTGGAAACACATAAGCCATGTTGAAGACCCAAGGGGCTGTCAGAGCATCTATCAGCACCGCTCCCGGGTCCCTGGACCTGGATCCGTAACAAGGAAGCTTGGCGTTCTGACGAGACGCCATGAGATCCAGATCTGGTTTGCCCCAACGACGAACCAGTTGAGCAAAGACCTCGGGATGAAGTTCCCACTCTCCCGGATGAAAAGTCTGGCGACTTAGAAAATCCGCCTCCCAGTTCTCCACGCCTGGGATGTAGATCGCTGACAGGTGGCAAGAGTGAGACTCTGCCCAGCGAATTATCTTCGAAACTTCCAACATCGCTAGGGAACTTCTGGTTCCCCCTTGATGGTTGATATAAGCCACAGTCGTGATGTTGTCCGACTGAAATCTGATGAACCTCAGAGTTGCTAACTGAGGCCAAGCTAGGAGAGCATTGAATATTGCTCTTAACTCCAGAATATTTATTGGGAGGAGTTTCTCCTCCTGAGTCCATAATCCCTGAGCTTTCAGGGAATTCCAGACTGCTCCCCAGCCTAGAAGGCTGGCGTCTGTTGTTACAATCGTCCAATCTGGCCTGCGAAAGGTCATCCCCTTGGACAGATGTGGCCGAAAGAGCCACCATAGAAGAGAATCTCTGGTCTCTTGATCCAGATTTAGTAGGGGGGACAAATCTGAGTAATCCCCGTTCCACTGACTTAGCATGCACCATTGCAGCGGTCTGAGATGCAGGCGTGCAAATGGTACTATGTCCATTGCCGCTACCATTAAGCCGATTACTTCCATGCACTGAGCTACTGACGGGTGTGGAATGGAGTGAAGGACACAGCAAGCATTTAGAAGTTTTAATAACCTGGCCTCTGTCAGGTAAATTTTCATCTCTACAGAATCCATAAGAGTCCCTAGAAAGGGAACTCTTGTAAGTGGTAATAGAGAACTCTTTTCCACGTTCACCTTCCACCCATGCGACCTCAGAAATGCCAGAACTATCTCTGTATGAGACTTGGCAGTTTGAAAACTTGACGCTTGTATCAGAATGTCGTCTAGGTACGGAGTCACCTCTATGCCTCGCGGTCTTAGTACCGCCAGAAGTGATCCTAGAATTTTTGTAAAGATTCTTGGAGCCGTAGCTAATCCGAAGGGAAGAGCTACAAACTGGTAATGCCTGTCTAGGAAGCCAAATCTCAAATACCGGTAATGGTCCTTGTGAATCGGTATGTGAAGGTAGGCATCCTTTAAGTCCACCGTGGTCATGTACTGACCCTCTTGGATCATGGGAAGGATGGTTCGAATAGTCTCCATTTTGAATGATGGAACTCTTAGAAATTTGTTTAGGATTTTTAAGTCCAAGATTGGTCTGAAGGTTCCCTCTTTTTTGGGAACCACAAATAGATTTGAATAGAATCCCTGCCCGTGTTCCGTCCGCGGAACTGGGTGGATTACCCCCATTAGTAAGAGGTCTTGTACACAGCGTAGAAACGCCTCTTTCTTTGTTAGGTTTGCTGATAACCTTGAAAGATGAAATCTCCCCCGTGGAGGAGAAGTTTTGAAGTCCAGGAGATATCCCTGAGATATGATCTCCAACGCCCAGGGATCCTGGACATCTCTTGCCCAAGCCTGGGCGAAGAGAGAAAGTCTGCCCCCCACTAGATCCGTTTCCGGATAGGGGGCCCTCTCTTCAAGCTGTCTTGGGGGCAGCAGCAGTTTTCTTGGCCTGCTTGCCCCTGTTCCAGGACTGGTTAACTTTCCAGCCCTGCCTGTAACGAGCAACAGCTCCTTCCTGTTTTGGAGCGGAGGAAGTTGATGCTGCTCCTGCCTTGAAGTTACGAAAGGCACGAAAATTAGGCTGTTTGGCCTTTGATTTGGCCCTGTCCTGAGGTAGAGCATGGCCCTTACCTCCCGTAATGTCAGCAATAATTTCTTTCAAGCCGGGCCCGAATAAGGTCTGCCCTTTGAAAGGAATATTAAGCAATTTAGATTTAGAAGTCACGTCAGCTGACCAGGATTTAAGCCATAGCGCTCTACGCGCTTGGATGGCGAATCCGGAGTTCTTAGCCGTAAGTTTGGTTAAATGCACAACGGCATCAGAAACAAATGCGTTAGCTAGCTTAAGTGTTTTAAGCTTGTTCATTATTTCATCCAATGGAGCTGAGCGAATGGCCTCTTCCAGAGACTCAAACCAGAATGCTGCCGCAGCAGTGACAGGCGCAATGCATGCAAGGGGCTGTAAAATAAAACCTTGTTGAACAAACATTTTCTTAAGGTAACCCTCTAATTTTTTATCCATTGGATCTGAAAAGGCACAACTATCCTCCACCGGGATAGTGGTACGCTTAGCTAAAGTAGAAACTGCTCCCTCCACCTTAGGGACCGTCTGCCATAAGTCTCGTGTGGTGGCGTCAATAGGAAACATTTTCCTAAATATGGGAGGAGGGGTAAAAGGCACACCAGGTCTATCCCACTCCTTGCTAATAATCTCTGTAAGCCTTTTTGGTATAGGAAATACGTCAGTATACACCGGTACTGCATAGTATTTATCCAACCTACATAATTTCTCTGGAATTGCAACCGTGTTACAATCATTCAGAGCCGCTAATACCTCCCCTAGCAATGTGCGGAGGTTCTCTAGCTTAAATTTAAAATTGGAAATCTCTGAATCCAGTCTCCCTGGATCAGATCCGTCACCCACAGAATGAAGCTCTCCGTCCTCACGTTCTGCAAACTGTGACGCAGTATCTGACATGGCTCTCATCTCATCCGCGCGCTCTATCCTTAACCCAGAGCTATCGCGCTTGCCTCTTAAATCTGGCAACTTAGATAATACTTCTGTCATAACAGTAGCCATGTCTTGCAAAGTGATTTGTAAGGGCCTCCCTGATGTACTTGGCGCCACAAAATCACACACCTCCTGAGCGGGAGGCGCAGGTACTGACACGTGAGGAGAGTTAGTCGGCATAACTTCCCCCTCGTCGTCTGGTGATAATTTCTTTACATGTAAAGATTGACTTTTATTCAAAGTAGCATCAATGCAATTGGTACACAAATTTCTATTGGGCTCCACATTGGCCTTTAAACATAGTGAACAAAGAGATTCATCTAAGTCAGACATGTTTAAACAAACTAGCAATGAGACTAGCAAACTTGGAAATACTTTTCAAAATTAATTTACAAGCAATATAAAAAATGTTACTGTGCCTTTAAGAAGCACAGAAAAACTGACACAGTTGAAATAACAATGAACAAAAATAGTTATAGCAACCAAATTTTCACAGTAAATGTATTAAGTTAGCAAAGGATTGCACCCACCAGCAAATGGATGATTAACCCCTTAGTACCCAAAAACGGATAACAATTATATAATTAACGTTTTTCTCACAGTCAAATACACTGTCACAGAACTACTGTGACTGATTACCTCCCTCAAAATGGATTTTGAAGACCCCTGAGCTCTCTAGAGACGATCTGGATCATGGAGGATGAAGTAGACAGATTGTGACTGAATTTTTACTGTGCAAAAAAGCGCTAAAATAGGCCCCTCCCACTCATATTACAACAGTGGGGAAGCTCAGAAACTGTTTCTATGCAGAAAACAAAAATGGCCATGTGGTAAAAATCAAGCCCCAATAAGTTTTATCACCAAGTACCTCACAAAAAACGATTAACATGCCAGTAAACGTTTTAAACATACATTTGAAAGTTATGTATTATTATTAATAAGCCTGCTACCAGTCGCTTTTACTGCAGTTAAGGCTCATACATTATTTCAGTATTTACAGTATTTTCAGAGTCAATTCCATTCCTTAGAAAATACATTCAGTGCACACACACACACACATATCAGCCTGATACCAGTCGCTATCGCTGCATTTAAGGCTGAACTTACTTTACAATGGCATCAGCAGTATTTTCTCAGTCAATTCCATTCCTCAGAAAATAATTTACTGCACATACCTATTTGTTGCAGGGGGACCCTGCATGCTATTCCCCTTCTCTGAAGTTACCTCACTCCTCAGATGAGAACAGCCAGTGGGTCTTAGTTACGTCTGCTAAGACCATAGAAAAAAACCCAGGCAGATTCTTCTTCTAAAGCTGCCTGAGAATAAACAGCACACTCCGGTGCCATTTAAAAATAACAAACTTTTGATTGTAGAAATAAACTAAGTTAAAAACCACCACAGATCTCTCACAGCTTCCTATCTAGTTAGGCTGCAAGAGAATGACTGAGTATGACAGGTGAGGGGAGGAGCTATATAGCAAGCTCTGCTGGGTAATTCTCTTGCAGTTTCCTGTTAGGAAGAGAAATATTCCATAAGTAATGGATGACCCGTGGACTGACTACACTTAACAGGAGAAATATGTTTTAAAGAAGCTTAGCAACAGCATTCCAAGCATGTGATAAAATATTCCAAATGGATCCAATACTCCCAACAGACTATAAAAAAAGGATAGATAAAAGTATAGTACAGATGCATGATAGGCACTTCCTGTATTTGTAGATATTTTTTTTTATTTAAAGGGACACTGAACACAAATTTTTTCTTTCACGATTCAGATAGAGCAGGCAATTTTAAATAACTTTCTAATTTACTCCTATTATCAATTTTTCTTCTTTATCTTGCTTTCTTTATTTGAAAAAGAAGGCATCTAAGCTATTCTTTTGGTTCAGACCATTGAAAGCACTTGTTTATTGCTACGTGAATTTACCCACCAATCAGCAAGAACAACACAGTGTGTTCACCAAAAATGGGCCGACATCTAAACTTCTTGCATTTCAAATAAAGATACCAAGATAATAAAAATAATTTGATAATAGGAGTAAATTAGAAAGTTGCTTAAAATTGCATGCTCTATCTGAATCACGAAAGAAAAAAAATTGTGTCCCTTTAATTTTGTTGATATAAATCCAATGAGTGCAGATTATTGTGCATCTATAAATACAGCATAGTTATTTTTTCTTTTTGTTTATTGGTCTGTGTAACCTTGTGTGTGTGTCTGAGTCTTTCTATCTTTCTGTCTGTGAGGTTTTTTGTGTCTTTGAATGTGTGTGTCTCATGTTTTTTGAGTGTGTCTGTTAGTGAGTACATATTCAACACCTGGCCAGCAGGAGGGGGCAAAGAACACCCCATCAAAGCTTTAAGTATCCTCCCACTTCCCACAATCCCCCAGTCATTCAGCAGAAATAATATGGAAAGAGAAGAGGGCACAAAGGATATAGAGGTGCTTGAGGTTTAGAAAATGACAAAAGGGGGGGCGGAGCCAACTACCATCATGGCCGGTCGCATCTAACCAGAGCTCTGCACTAAGCCTAGCTAGGGGATAAAATTATAGTGAGTAAACCTGCCTAAAAGTTATATTTTCCAGCCCCTGTGCCTGGCTTGGTTGCTGGGGTCTCTGCAAAGCAGCGCAAATACCTGCTATAGCACTGGAGGGTCGTTTACTGCCGATCTTCCATATGTAAGTAGCAGCTGCTTGGTCTGCAGGTGGCAACTTTGCTCTTTTTTTATATATACATACCCGCTTTTCTGGACTGTTATAAGAGACATTGAGACATACCTTGGAGGTTTTCTTTTAGTCATTGGATTGGTGCCAGGAAAAAGGGAAAAAAAACCTCTGAGTAGTGGCGCGAAAACGCCATCTTCAATAACCCCATATAACAGTGCTGCTGTTTACTACACCGGCTCCTTCCACACAAAACCATCAGATACCCTTAGCCTAGAGGATAAAAAATAAAAAACGACTTAAGGGCTGGAGTCAGGGATTTGCTCCCATCAGAAGAGATAACAGAATTTCATGTGGGGCATGCAGATACTCTGATAACGGACTGTTAACTACCGGTTGGCCACGTGGAGCTTGCACTGAACATAAGTACTTGTATACAGTACTGAATAGCAATTTACTTTTATTTTTCTTAACAATACCACTTGTTAAGTGGAGATAGTAAACACAAGGGGAAGTAAACAGCTAGGATTCAGCAAGTAGAAAGCTATCTGGACTACTGCTAGAACCCTAACATTGCACTTCAGGGCCTTCTCTAGACATACCACACATTGCCAGAAAATATAACAGCTCATCCTGTTGAACATCCTATTAAGGTTACACCACATAAGGAGTACTTGAAGAGGCAGTACAGAGAGCATAGCAGGTGGGCACTCTCCCATCCCCTTTCCTACTGTACGCAGCTGCAGTAGGTCATAAACCACTATCCTTTTTTCGGCTTTGCCCAGTGGAGGCAATTTCCCCAGGGAGAGTGCTTGGAGCTTGTTGCTAGTCCTGTGAGCCTTACTAATCCGAAAGGACAGTGCCTACAGAACCTTAATTAACCAAACAGGAGCTCTGGATATAGGTGAAAATTATTTTTACTCAAGAACTACACTTGCCTAATATGGAATAAACTCCCCTAGGCCATTCGGGCCTGTCTACCACGCAGTGAACTCTCACATTATCTCAGTGGGTCTGCCCCAGCGTATTTGGATACAATCTCACCTAAGACTCCCATTACAGGGGTTTCAATCTACTTCTCATTCAATATGTCACAGTCAGCTAGGGGGGAAAAAAACAAGCAGCCTTTCCTACCGAAAAAAACTGTGATGGACCACTTTGGGCCTTCGAGTGGGATGACGCAGAGTGACATGGAAACTCCAGATTCTCCCAGGTCTGATACTTCAGATCTCACACTGGCGGCTATTCAGAATATCCAACAAGCCTCATCAGAAGCAGTCACTCCCTCTTTTATCATGGACTCTTTGAGATCCCTGTTGGACAAGCATCATGCTTCATTCACAGCTCAAATGGCAGCCTCCACGGCTGAACTTTAAAAGGAAATTTCATCAACGAATGAAAGAATAGACTCGCTTGAAAGAAGACAGGAGGATGCAGCTGCGGAGCACTCCAATCTGCAAACCTACACACAGCGCTTGGCAGACTACTTTGAAGTTGTAGAAGATAAAATAGCGGACTTGGAAGACAGATCTTGGCGGAATAACCTGAGGATCTGAGGTATCCCCGAGACTGTCTCCATGGCTGAGTTACAACCATATCTGAAAGAGCTGTTTCATGCGCTAGCCCCCCTGCTACAGAAGCAGAGGCTTTGATGGATTGTGCGCACCGCTCACTCAAGCCCAAAGGTCTCTCAGAGGATCAACCTAGAGTCACAATAGTCCGTCTTCACTATTTCATTTACAAGGAGAGAATCCAAAGGGCCCATTTCCAGAAGCCCTCCCTTCCAGACAAGTTCAAAAATCTGCAAATCTTTCCTGATCTGTCTGTGAGGACTCTGCAAAAGAGAAAAACCTTTACTGAAATTACATCCACACTACGAAAAAATGACATCAGGTATAGATGGGGCTATCCTATTAAACTGCTAATATTCCGGGAAAATCAGATGTTCACGATACAAAATCCAACCAAAGGGTATGAACTACTACAATTGTGGAATCTGCATCCCTCCCAAAAAGAAAGACCACAGCCCAGACAAAGTCAACTAAGGGCTTCGGCAGAAGAATGGACAGTTCCCAACATCCCTACAAGCCGACAAGGTTCTACCGGAAACTTAAGACCCAAGGACTGGTCAACAACTCCTGCTCGAGGTCATGGGCCTCAGAAGCATCCTGAAAGTCAGGACTGATCTGTTCTCCCACAAAGGCGCAGATCTGGATCACCAACATCTTAATAAAATCTGCCCAGTCTGTAAAATGTTGTCTGTTTTTCATAGACATTGCCTATGGGACATTATTACAGGATATATTAACAGACTTTGTTCCAGCACTTCTTGAACTTTCCAAGTCTGTATGCTGATACTGGTGGACTCTGGTTGATAAGTATTTCTTTGTTTACGCATTCTAACTCTCCACTCATAATGCTCATGTTGTTGTTTATGTACAATCGCAGGGATCCCTCTGTTAACTATTTAGTATAGATACTCATAGTTGGTGAACATGTCATAATTGTGTTATAAAATCTAGCTAAAACCCTATGGATCAATAGTACAAAGTAAGCTGCTGAGAGTTATAATCACACTATTTTACAGGGGTTGTGTGTTCGGTGTGGGCCCAACCGGGGCACATTCCCTGCACACTTTTCCACTATGGCTGCGGCTGGTGGTACTTTCAAATCATACATGTTACACATATTCACGGAGGTAGACTAAATTACCTAGAACATAAATTACTGTTCTTGACTACCCCGTCTAAGTATCATATTCCCTAGGGGTAGATGAAATAAAGTAGAAGGAGCAGATAGATTGAATATACGAAAGATACCCCTAAACCTGATGACCCAGATTAGTCATGGTAGTGTGATGTGCCACGCTTTGCACATTCCACCAGGAAACTGCCCACCCCATAGATAACACATTGAGACACCTTATAGCAAGCCCCTGCCCCCTCTTAGATGAGAAAAAGTTAATCTACCACATGCAGCATAGTTTTTTATTGCAGTTTTTTAAAGTTCAATTACCTATTATGTGCTTAAAGCCTCGATATATCACGGATAGTTATCCAGAGTGGGCAGGCAAGCAATATATAATATCCAGAGCGCCACAGATCATGTTTCTTAGAATAGCTCAAGAGGTCCACAGTGAGGTAAAAAGCTGACTACGAGTCATTACTATGATGTTATACAATGATTAACAATTATATAGTAGTTTTGAATGTGAAGTTAATGTTTTTTCTTGCTTTTTCTGTTTGATATATGTATTCACTGTCACATAAATTCAAGTGTCATGCAACCATTTCATATGACAGGCAATAAGGCCGACAGTCTAAACTCTGATCCCCCCCCTCCCTAGAAAATTACTACCCCGTACTTGTGCGGCCGGCCCTCCCCCTGAAAGGCCTGCTGGTAATTGTAATTTTTACAGCTAATTCTTTCCACCTCCTCCCCCCCAATATAGATACCTACATCCCCCTATTCCCCCCTGTTATAAAGTGCCTCCCTCTCTAGGGAAGACGATTTGTGCGGTTTCTCTTGGCTATACCACAACATTTACTAATCTATAATTCACTGCTACAGTAGAAAATTTTATGCAATATTACAACTTTTTGGAGTTATTCAGAAGTATAAGAGCAACAAACTTGCTCGAATCTTACCTTCTCCTGCTTTTCCCCTCCCCTCTTAACTCCTCTGTCATTCCTCTTTCTCTCTCCCCCCCCCCCCTTTTTTTTTTTTTTCTTCTCCCCCCTACCTTACCCAGATATGTCTCTGACCTGTTCCTCTCTCAGTGTTAGAGGACCCAACTCTCCTAGCAAAAGAAGTAGGCTCATTAGTTATCTGACCCATGCTAAATCTAAAACAGCTTTTCTACAGGAGACCCACTGGGCGGAGGGTGCACCTATACCTTTACACTGTAGGCAATATCCGATCATAGAGACAGCCTCCTTTCCAGGAAAATCAAGGGGGTCGCAATTTTAATACATAAGTCAATACTCTTTGAAAAACTAGAAACTTACAAAGACCCAACAGGAAGATACTTAATATTGAACTGCAGACTAGATGATATCCCATATACTTTAGCAAGCTATTATGGCCCAAATTCTGGACAAATACAAGCTTTTAGAAAATTCCTAAGGTTGTTGGCTTCTCACAAGATCCAGAATCTACTGCTAGCGGGAGACTTTAACATGCTTCTAGACCCGACGTTAGACAGACGCTCTCCTAAACTCAAGCCTTGCGACACATAGACCACTAGAACTGCCAATTTAACAATCTCCTTGCCCAATATAACCTGTTTGACGTCTGGCGTTCCCACCACCCCTCCTCTAGAGACTACTCCTACTATTCTAAAATACACAATACCTATACAAGGATTGACTATATTTTTTGTGAGCCACGACTACTGGATCTGGTCCAGTCGGCGCTTATGCCTGAATGTACATGGTCTGACCACTCCTCGGTTCAGCTCTCCATGAAATCCCTGAATAGTATATCCTCTAGATCTACCTGGAAACTCCCAGAATATCTTTTTTCATGCCCTGAACAAGTTACGCTCATTCAAAAGGAGATAACCGAATTTTTAGACACAAATGACAATGGTGAAGTTGATGACTTTTGTCTGTGGAGCGCCCTTAAGGCGTATATTAGAGGGGTATTCATTAAACTTAAAGCAGAACATAGGAAACTGTTGGGAGGTACTCTTGCTCAGCTCCACACTACCCTGAGGAGGCTAAACTCTTTACATATGATGTCATTAGATCCCCAAATTCTCATCCAAATTGAAGCTACCAAAGCAAAAATTGCAGCCCTTGAGTTAAAAAGATACCAGGCACAGGTACAGCAGTTTAAACAGACCTTTTATTCTAAAGGGAACAAAGCGGATAGGTTATTGGCCAACAAGCTCAGACAACGGACAGCAGAGGCGCGTTTTCCATATATAAAAACGCCACAGGGAACTGTCCACCTACCGGCAGATATAGGTAGGGCCTTTGCATCCTACTATTCCTCATTGTATAATTTAATAGACTCTCCAATTCACCCAGCACCATCTACACAGCACATTCAGATTTTTTTGGATGCGCTCTCCTTACCGACTTTATCTGATGATCAGAAAGACTTGCTTGAAGCTCCATTTAGTATTAAAGAAGTCTTATCTGTCATTAAGTCTTTAAAGTCCCACAAAGCCCCGGGACCTGATGGGTATGGCGCCCTGTTTTATAAAACATTTCGTTTGCAACTTTCCCCACTCCTCACTAGAGTCTGCTCCTCGGCTAGGCAGTCAGGTTCCCTCCCATCCGAATTATTAGAGGCAGCCATAGTAACTATCCCAAAACCGGGTAAACCCCCAATGTGTGTGAGCATTTCCGTCCCATTTCTCTAATAAACGCAGATGTGAAGATACTAGCGAAACTCCTGGCCTCTAGACTGAATCAGGTCCTCCCGACGCTGATAGATGGAGATCAGGTGGGCTTTACTCCTGGTAGAGAGGGTCCGGACAATACCAGGCAAATTCTTAATATATACTTTGAAGCCAAGAGGCGCAATCTTTCCTGTATGACTTTAGCATTAGATGCCGAAAAGGCTTTCGATAGGGTTAACTGGGCCTACTTATTTGAGGTTTTAAACAAATTTGGTTTCCCTCCAGGCCTTAGCACTTGTGTTAAGGCCTTATATTCGGCTGCCTCGGCTTCGGTTAGAGGCCTAGGATTTCGCTCCCCGGCCTTCCCCATCACAAATGGGACGCGACAGGGCTGCCCCCTGTCCCCATTAATATTCGCCCTAGTTATGGAACCGCTTGCCGAGGCGATCAGGAGTAATTCTGACATCCTGGGGGTAGAGATAGAGGGAACCTTGCAAAAAAACGCTTTATTTGCAGACGATTTAACCATATTTCTGAGCGACCCTCTTCATTCTCTCCCCGCCCTTTTTAAACTTTTGGATTGGTTTGGTCAGATTAGCTATTATAAGCTCAATATATGTAAAACGGAGGCTTATGTCATTAATATGCCAGATACAGTGCTCACAGAACTCAAACAAACGTATGCATTTAACTGGTCCCAGCACAGAATTAAGCATCTTGGGGTCTACCTGTCCTGGAGTATACCTACCATAATCAAGTCTAATTTCTATCCCCTCCTTCAACAATTCCAGTCTAGTGCTGATAAATGGAGTGTTCCGTGTATTTCCTGGCTAGGTCGTATAGCAGCATTCAAGATGCTATTGCTTCCCAAGCTCACATATTTGTTTCGCTCACTCCCTATTCCTGTCCCAAAGTCTCTAATTGGTAAATTTCAGCAAATTTGCAACAAGTATATCTGGAAAAATAAACATCCTAGAGTAGCCACCAGAATAATGCAATAACCACTTTTAAGTGGGGGTGCTGGCGCCCCCAACTTAACCTTTTACCATGAAGCCTCGAGATTATCTCATATCCTTTTGTGGAATACTACAACCTGTAAAAGTAAGTGGCAAATATTGGAGCAAGCAACGCTTCCTAGCCCTCTCACCTTGCGGGACCTTATTTGGCTACCTAAGCATGCTAGGTCCTATTACAAAATCCAGAATTTAATTATTTCCCATGCCCTTCGACTATGGGACAGATTACACTCGCTACCACAGATAGCCCCTCATCCCTCTCCCATTCATTCTCTAACTGGCCTGCTAGCGGCCCTTAGAGACTCTCACTCCCATTTGTGGCAGGAACACGGAATAAAAATTATTGCGGACCTATTTCTCAATGGCCAATTCATCATGACTATGCAGTTTGCCAATACTTACAATCCGTCGCAGCTTTTGTTATTCGAGTTTTGGAGACTCAGGAATTTACTGAAATCGTGGGGATTCTTAAGTCAACCCCTTCGAGAACCCACTATGTGGGAAAAAAGATGGGCTAATATTATGAAGGCACCTAGGGCTCTCTCGGTTTCCTATAGAGACTTGCTAAACTCCCCTACTTTCTACAAGTCAGCTTATGCCCTGGCTTGGGAAAGCGCCCTCCAATTTCATGCAGAGCAAGACGATTGGTCTAAAGCTGTGAATCTTACCAAACAGGCACTTCATTGCATTACCTTACTAGAACTATACCTTAAAGTCTGCACACAGTGGCATCTAACCCACTCAGGCTATTTAACATTTCCCATGTTAACTCTCCACTTTGTTGGAGAGGATGCGGATTGGTGGCAACGCCGGCTAACATTTGGTGGGAATGCCCGATTCTGGTACCCTTCTGGCGCAATATCTCACATAGATGCACAAATCTAGTTCCCCGCTTGGAGACCTCCCCACAAACTGCTCTACTACACCTAAATATAGAAACAACTTCGACTTCAAAGACCCTCCTTTGCATTTACATTCTTATTTCAGCCAAAATAGCTATAGCTAGACTTTGGAAGCAACAAACCCTGCCTACATGGGGGGATATAGTCAAAACTATGACTTACCTAGAGACTATGGAGGGCCCAATTTTTATCCAACATATTAAAATCTTCTTACACTCAGAAATATGGGAAACATGGAAGCAACTTAACCAGCCCCTCTACTTGGCCATATATAGGGAAGACAAATGTAAAATTGAATAGTTAGCTGAGTCTAAATATTCCCCCCCTGTTCCCTCCCCCTCCCCTCTCTCCCCCCCTTTTTTTTCTCTTCTCCTTTTTCGCTTTCTCTCCCTCCTCTCCTATCAATTCTATCTTTTCTTACTATCCTAATTATTCTGAGGTTACTCTTGCTAGACGTGTCTTACTATGGTTGTATACATTCTAATTTTCCTTATTCAAATAGGCCCAAGAGCGGCCTGCCAATTATTTAATGTGTGTTTAAAGTTTTTCAGAAAGTATTTAATAAGAGAGGTTCAACGAATCTACAGATCTTAGATTTGGATTATTTGTTTATCTGTTTTTATTGCTTCACTTACTTTGTGACCATTTGATACCTACTTGAAGCTCTGTAAGCTGTTTTGCAAAGAATTGTACTATGTATCTTTCCTGAACCTCAATAAAAACAATTAAAAAAAAAAAAAAAAAGAAAGAAATTGACAAAAGTCGTCTAAAAATATAAATAAGGGCGGGTCGTGGACTCTCCATGCCAGGAAAGAAAAGAGTTTATCAGGTAAGCATACATTTTTTTCTTTCCAATGACATGGAGAGTCCACGATTCCATTCCAATTACTATTGGGAACCAATACCGAAGCTAGAGGACACAGAATTAAAGGGAGAGAGAACAAGACAGGTGACCTAAACAGAGGGTACCACAGCTTGAAGAACTTTTCTCCTGGAGTGGGAGGATACTTAAAGCTTTGCTGGTGTGTTCTTTGCCTCCTCCTGCTGGCCAGGAGTTGAATTCCCAATGGTAATTGGAATGGAATCGTGGACTCTCCATGCTATTGGAAAGAAATAGTCCTTAAAATACTGCCAAACTGAGGAGGATGTCTGGGAGGCCCGCTACTGCAGCTAGGCTAAAAAAATACAAATAAAAAATAAACGGTTAAAGGAACAGTCTACACCAGAATTATTATTGTTTTAAAAGATAGATAATCCCTTTATTACCCATTCCCTAGTTTTGCATAACCAACACATTTATATAAATACTCTAAGCCTCTGCAAACTGCCCCCTTATTCCAGTTCTTTTGACAGGCATGCATTTTAGCCAATCAGTGCTGGCTCCTAGGAACTCCACATGCGTGAGCACAGTGTTATCTATATGACACACATGAACTAACACCCTCTAGTGGTGAAAAACTGTCAAAATGCCCTGAGAGAAGAGGCGGCATTCAAGAGCTTAGAAATAAACATATGAACCTCCTAGGTTTAGCTTTCAACTAAGAATACCAAGAGAACAAAGCAAAATTGGTGATAAAAGTAAATAGAAAAATGACATGCCCTATCTGAATCATGAAAGTTTATTTTGGACTAGACTCTCCCTTTAAGCAGTTAATGCAGCTGCTGCATGATTCATGATGATGATTATGAATAGGATGCTGTGCGGGGCTCCTGTTAGCGCAAGGCCTTAGGCAACCACCTAGTTGGCCTAACCCTAACACCTCTGGTTGCCGGCATGTGAGATCTTATTGACTGTGTCACATGGAATCGGACCGGCACGCGGCATCATCAGTGACAGTGTGGGACTGTGTGTGAGTCACTGTCTCACATTGTGAGAAAAAACAAGCCACACAGCAGCAAGCCAGCCGGCCACACTACAAAAGTGCAGCCGTGTGCGTGGCCTTTGCCCAGTATGCCCAATGTTCAGTCCGGGCCTGACAGGGGACATAAGACACAAACTTCCTATATCTAGAACCATAGAGAGGGGGAAAGACAGTAGCGCTGTCTAGTTTGTGAACATTCTTTTGAACTGGTTCTTTTCAATGAACTTTATGTATCAGTTCACCAGACTAAACTGATTAGTTTGAAACAGATCACTTATTGGATCAGCAACAGCACTGGTAATATGATCCCTGAGTGAGTGATTCCTGCTTCTGCTAACTCCTCCTTTACAATAAATCACACAGCAGAATCAGACATCCTCACTCTAGGTTCATATTACCAGTACTGTTGTATCAGTGCACTGTCAACTAAATCCTTTGCAATGAATTATTCAATTAACAGTACACTGATTCAAAGATACCCCTAACTGCACCTTAAATTAACCCTTACAGAAGCAGCAGGTCTCAACCTTATATTTATGTATAAACCATACAGCGTTTGGGGCTGTTTGAACATTAATACTTTATAAAAATAATAATTTTATGGCGGAAACTAAGGTCATTTTCTTTTGTCACTATTTTACTAAAGTTAATGAGACAATAAGTATTTTATTAGATCTGCATATCTTAGGAAGATACATACAACACAGTACATAGAACAGAGTATGCTACATGTGCTGTATGTATCTTCCTAAGATATGCAGATCTAATAAAAGACTGGTTAGGTTATCCCTGTGTGTAGGAGCCAACGCTGGGTGTGAGGACTCAGGAGGAGCTGTACTGTCAGACACTCAGACAGTGACTCAGGACTCAGGATATTTCAAGGATCAGATCAGCGGACAGAGCATCCGCAATAGGATAATCTGCAGCTCTGCATCACGTGCCCAAGTGAACTGATGAATCGGTTCATGAATCGGTTCAGTTAAACGAACTGTCCGAAATGAACCGATTCATCTAAATGATTAGAACTTCCCAGACAAGAAATCATGGTCTTTGTTAACATTTATCCTTTGTGATGTCCCAGTGGAATAACAAGCAGCCGCCAAACTTATGCTTTACTGTGAAAGATATGAAGGTCACAGTGTAACTGCAAGCTACTGAGCAGGAGTTTACCTATGTTTTTAACTCCTTAGTAACCAGACCATTTTTCAGTTTTCTGACCGTTTGGGACCAGGGCTTTTTTACATTTCTGTGGTGTTTGTGTTTAGCTGTAATTTTCCTCTTACTCATTTACTGTACCCACACATATTATATACCGTTTTTCTCGCCATTAAATGGACTTTCTAAAGATACTATTATTTTTATCATATCTTATTATTTACTATAAAAAATATATAAAATAAGATGAAAGAAATTGAAAAAAAACACTTCTTCTAACTTTGACCCCCAAAATCTGTTACACATCTACAACCACCAAAAAACATCCATGCTAAATAGTTTCCAATTTTTGTCCTGAGTTTAGAAATACACAATGTTTACATGTTCTTTGCTTTTTTTTGCAAGTTATAGGGCAATAAGTACAAGTAGCACTTTGCTATTTCCAAACCATTTTCTTTTCACATTTTATCACTGATATCTGTCAGGAATCCCTGAATAATCCTTTACATGTATATATTTTTTTTAGTAGACAACCCAAAGTATAGATCAAGGCCCATTTTGGTATATTTCATGCCACCATTTCACCACCAAATGTGATTAAATAAAAATAATCGCTAACTTTTTCACTAACTTTATGTTTCTCACAGAAATTATTTACAAACAGCTTGTGCAATTATGGCACAAATGGTTGTAAATGCTTCTCTGGGGTCCCCTTTGTACAGAAATAGCAGACATATATGGCTTTGGCATTGCTTTTTGGAAATGAGGCCGCTAAATGCCGTTGCGCACCAAACTTGTATTATGCCCAGCAGTGAAGGGGTTAATTAGGTAGCTTGTAGGGAGCTTAAAATGTTACTTTTAGCTTTAGTATAGAGATCAGCCTCCCACCTGACACATCCCACCCCCTGACCCCTCTCAAACAGTTCTCTTCCCTCCCCCACCTCACTATTGTCACCGCCATCTTTAGTATTGGCAGAAAGTCTGCCAGTATAAAAATAAAAAAACAAAAAAATTAAAATTATATATTTTCTGCAGTGTAGGATCCCCCCATACCACTCCCTGAGCCCCCCAAACAGCTCTCTAACCCTCCCCCTCTAACTATTTGCCACCATTTTGGGTACTGGCAGCTGTCTGACAGTACCCACTTTGCAATAAACGGTGGCTTTTTTCTTAAAAATCCCAATATTTTCTGTAGTGTAACTGCCCTCCCTCAATACCATAGCCCCCTCTCTCTCCCAGATCCCTTTCCCAACATTATTTCGCCTCCCTCTCCCACCTTCCTCTCCCACCCTCCTCTCCCACGACTTTATGGATAGTGATCGCGCTCCCGCTCGCACCCGCTAGTGAATTGCACCAACGGCCAGAAGTTCACCAGCGATGGGTCGCCCACCGCCTCCCTGCAATGGCTCCCACCCACCAACGATCGGCACCATCGCTGGCCGATACAGAGAGGGCCCCAGAGTGGCTCTCTCTGCATCGGATGCTTAAAAAACGGTATTGCAGGATGCCTCAATATCGAGGCATCACTGCAATACCCTAAAAGCGGCTGGAAGCCATCATTATCACTTCCAGCGCTTTAAAGCCCTGAGGACGTACAAGGTACGTCCTTGGTCACTAAGTGACATTTTTTGTAGGACGTACCCTGTACGTCCTTGGTCGTTAAGGAGTTAACCCCTTAGTGACCAGACCACTTTTCAATTTGTTGACCGTCTGGGACCAAGGCAATTTTTGCATTTCTGCAGTGTTTGTGTTTAGCTGTAATTTTCCTCTTACTCATTTACTGTACCCACATATATTATATATAGTTTTTCTCACCATTAAATGGACTTTCAAAAGATATCATTATTTTCATCATATCTTATAATTTACTACAAAAAAAATACAAAATATGAGGAAAAAATGAAAAAAAAAACCACACTTTTTCTAACTTTGACCCCAAAATCTGTTACACATCTACAACCACCAAAAAACACCCATGCTAAATAGTTTCTAACTTTTGTCCTGAGTTTAGAAATATCCAATGATTACATGTTCTTTAAACAATAAATGAGGAAGTCAGGAACAAGTACTGCCTGATGTCCTCTAGGAGGCGCTACAAATGAAAAACTGTAATGTAAAAATGATTATTTAAAATAAAAAATATATAATAAGCACAAAATGCAATATTATAAAATAATGTCTATATGACACGGAGACTGTGGTTAATTCTCCAAAACACAAAAGCTGAAATATTACCACTGGCCCATACGTGGGAGCCAAAAATGTTCAGGCAAATTTCAGCTAGATTCAAAGTCCTTGAGGCTGGAAAGGATGTATTTGATTGCAGAACAGATCCAGGAGGCAGCTCTCTAACAGCATACGGTAATAGGCAATCTGTTATAGAAATACAAGAGATAGAGGCGCCAATGGTGCAGATCAATGAGGAATCTCAAGAGCTACCAGTAAGGGATATACACAGGGTACTCACTTGTGGCAAAGGCACTCAGTTATGCCCATAGAGACAGGCTGGATTTTAACAGCAGTCCAGCTAGCTGGTCAGGGCCCCACGGACAGCTCCAAGGTACAGGAGATCATCAGGTCCAAGGTATATACCATGAGATATATACAAGCGGGTGTACAGGAACAGGGACTCACTCCCTAGTAGTAGCGTAGCTCCAAGATATAGTGGCACCATTGGCGCCTCTATCTCTTGTATTTCTATTACATGTACTTTGCTTTTTTTGCAAGTTATAGGGCCATAAATACAAGTAGCACTTTACTATTTCCAAACCACTTTTTTCCAAAATTAGCGCTAGTTACATCGGGACACTGATATCCTTCAGGAATCCCTGAATATCCATTGACATGTATATATTTTTTTTTTTAGAAGACATCCCAAAATATTGATCTAGGCCCATTTTGGTATATTTCATGCCACCATTTCACCGCCAAATGCGATCAAATAAAAAAATGTTTTCGCTTTTTCACTTATATTTTCAGAAACTTTAGGTTTCTCACTGAAATCATTTACAAACAGCTTGTGCAATTATGGCATAAATGGTGGTAAATGCTTCTCTGGGATCCCCTTTGTTCATAAATAGCAGACATATATGGCTTTGGCTTTGCTTTTTGGTAATTAGAAGGCTGCTAAATGCCACTGCGCACCACACGTGTATTATGCCCAGCAGTGAAGGGGAGCATGTAGGGTGCTTCTAGGGTTAATTTTAGCTTTAGTGTAGTGTAGTAGACAACCCCAAGTATTGATCTAGGCCCATTTTGGTATATTTCATGCCACCATTTCACTGCCAAATGCGATCAAATTAAAAAATGTTTTCACTTTTTCACTTATATTGTCAGAAACTTTAGGTTTCTCACTGAAATGATTTACAAACAACTTATGCAATTATGGCATAAATGGTGGTAAATGCTTCTCTGGGATCCCCTTTGTTCATAAATAGCAGACATATATGGCTTTGGCTTTGCTTTTTGGTAATTAGAAAGCCGCTAAATGCCACTGCGCACCACACTTGTATTATGCCCAGCAGTGAAGGGGAGCATGTAGGGTGCTTCTAGGGTTAATTTTAGCTTTAGTGTAGTGTAGTAGACAACCCCAAGTATTGATCTAGGCCCATTTTGGTATATTTCATGCCACCATTTCACTGCCAAATGCGATCAAATTAAAACAAACGTTAAATTTTTCACAATTTTAGGTTTCTCACTGAAATTATTTACAAACAGCTTATGCAATTATGGCACAAATGGTTGTAAATGCTTCGCTGGGATCCCCTTTGTTCAGAAATAGCAGACATATATGGCTTTGGCATTGCTTTTTGGTAATTAGAAGGCCGCTAAATGCTGCTGCGCATCACACGTGTATTATGGCTAGCAGTGAAGGGGTTAATTAGATAGTTTGTAGGGAGCTTGCAGGGTTAATTTTAGCTTTAGTGTAGAGATCAGCCTCCCACCTGACACATCACACCCCCTGATCCCTCCCAAACAGCTCCCTTCCCTCCCCCACCCCACAATTGTCCCCACCATCTTAAGCACTGGCAGAAAGTCTGCCAGTACTAAAATAAAAGGTATCTGAATTTTTTTAAGCATATTTACATATGCTGCTGTGTAGGATCCCCCCTTAGCCCCCAACCTCCCTGATCCCCCATAAAACAGCTCTCTAACCCTCCCCCTCTGCCTTATTGGTGGCCATCTTGGGTACCGGCAGCTGTCTGCCAGTATCCAGTTTGCAAAAAAAAAATTGTTTTATTTTTGTTTTTTTTCTGTAGTGTAGCTTCCCCCCCCACAGACCAACCCCCACCCCCTGACTGATATTTTTTCCCAATTGATTGCCCCCCTTTTCCCCTTCCACATCACTGAAGGAACATCGATGGCCGCCACCCGCCTCCCATATGAACCCCTAATCTGCTGCCCCAAACATCGCCGACACCTACATTATATTTATTAAACCCTAATCTGCCGCCCCCAATGTCGCCACAACCTACCTACACTTATTAACCCCTAATCTGCCGCCCCCAAAGTCGCTGCCACTATAATAAACATATTAACCCCTAAACCACCGCTCTCCCGCCTAGCAAACATTAGTTAAAGGGACACTGTAACCAACATTTTTCTTTCATGATTCACATTGAGCATGAAATTTTAAACAACTTTCTAATTTACTTCTATATTCAAATTTTCATCGCTCTCTTGGTATTTTTTGTTGAAAAACAGGGACGTAGGAGCCGGCCATTTCTGGAGAACTATAGGGCAGCAGTTTTACAAGAATGTTATCTATTTAAGAACACTAGATGGCAGCACTATACCCTGCCATGCAGTGATCCAGAGGCCTAAGATAGGGATCTCTACAACACAGAATATCATGGGAACAAACAAACATTGATACTAGAAGTAAATTGGAAACTTTTGTGAAAATGGTTCGCTCTGTCTGAATCACATAAGGAACTTTTTGGGTTTCCTACTCCTTTATGGCTAATGGTTATGGATTTGTTACAGGGTTACTGCATTTAATATCACTCTGATCTGATTAAAAACAAACAAACAACAAACAGCAATATAAGTTTAAAACCAAAATGCCTGAAAACCAGACAGCTGGTCCCACTTAACAAAAGAAGTGAGTAAAGGATGTTTGCTTCTATATAACTATAGGACCAATGTGAGAAATACACAGGATCATGCTTGTGTCACTCTGTGAGGCAGAAAATATCTTAATTATGCTGTAGGGTTTACTAATAATATCAATATTGTATTAATATTATAAACTTAATATGTATAATGAAGAGGAAGCTGCAGGTTACTATAGCAACTTCCTCACTGCTGATTAGCTACAGCAACATGGCTCTCAATGCTGATTGGCTGGCTGCAGAAAAAACTAAAATGGCAGTTGGTGCTTAACAGACTCCAACAGATCTGCTCACTGTGTGCAGTTAGTGATGAGGAAGATGTATCTGAGGCTTCTTGTCTATACTCTGCCTGCAATGTGATCATTTTGTCACTGCTGTTCTGTGAGGAGCATACAATCCTACAGAGAGACCATTCTCTGCTATTTCTCAAGAGACAGGAGCCCACCATTAGCTGTCATCTCACTGGCTGCCACCATCTGCTCAGGTTAGTGCAATGAGGAGGCTCATGCAGCCATTTTGAACATGGTTTTGTGGGTTACAATTACCACTGGGTCACTACAGGGTAAAACAGAGGTCTATGACTCACAACACTGAATTCATGTAAGTGGGTGAGTGATGTAACATTTCTCAAACTGTTAATACTTAGCCCTTTTTATAATTAGACTGAAAGATATCCCATTAATAATTAACCATTTTGGTTATGGGCACACATAAGAACTACTGTCTAAATAAGGGACATGTTGAAAAGATGCAAAATATAGCTTCCTGTAAAGATAAAAACAAAACAAACTGTATTTTGTAATCTAGAAGCAGCCAGTTGCATCATGGGTAATGTGTCCATCTTTCTTACAAATTATAAATATATTCCCTTTGAAACATTGTCTATCAGCTAAAAAAAAATATGTAATTTAATTCAATTACATTTTCTATGCCTGAAAATAAAAAATATAATTTTGGCTGAAAATTAGACTTTATAAAGGCTTTGTGTGGGATGAGAGTATACAGTATATATTAAAGCTTATTTGCTGGTATATTGGCCATTGTAAGACACACACAAGAGCAGATTTGTTTCTGTTATAGCTCCAGGTGGTGGGGGAAATGTGGTTTGGGTTTGTATAAGGGCCTTTATGTGCTGTGGGTAGTGGTGAAGGGTCAGGTAGTGGTTCTTTATCTCTTCTGGGGTTATAAAGTGGGGGTGTCAGATTGACCTGGGTAATAATAGATGTGACACTGTGTTTGGGCTTTGAAAGTGTGGTGTTTTGCGGCTGAAAATGCATAAAGTGGGACCTTTAGGCATTAAGGGGGACTAGCTAGTTAGGGTATTTGTTTTCAGTTAAGGCATCATTCTGGGGGGCATGTGCGTTACATAATGTGTTGCATGAGTGACAGCTTTTTAATTATTTATGAAGGAAAAGGCCTTTAGGTGTCAGTGAAGCCTTGCATTAGGGTGTTCCATCAAGGTAACCATTATATCATCGGGTACATTGACCATTATGGATAGTGAGGTCCCTTACAGATGGTCATTATAGTTGGATCAGGTAACGTCTCTGGTTAGTAGGGGTATATTAAGGTGAATCTTCTATTGCTAGGTCATGCCATTCATACAATAAGTGACTGGATTGGAGCAGCATGGGTTAACATGAGAAAAATGTGGTGGAGATGGTTATAGCTATTCGAGTGAGTAGTTCTGGACAGTTTACCATTAATAGTGGTGGTTAACCAGGAAAGTTCAGAGTTAAAGGGACATAGTGCTGTAAAATGTTTTCTTTAATGCGTTCCCAGTGATCCACTCTATCCACTGGGGTTTATTAAATTGAGTGGAGTGTGTTAAATTGTTTACCTTTGCTATAATAGCTGTTTTACAATTATTAACCACCACCGGTGATGAAAATACAACTAATTCAATATTCTTTATGGAAAATCAATATAAAAAGGTGGCAAACCTCTCTCTCTGAGTATTGGCATTTTTGTGTGTGTTTATACTGTACATATATATATATATTTATATATATATATTATTTTTTTCCATTTTCAATAGTTATAAATTAAGGGGATCTGCTCTTCCTGCAAACTCAGTTCATTGGAAACGGAATGGTCTTAAGAACAATGGGTTGTAGCCATAATCAGAAAAAAACAACGTCCGGAGCGGGAGAAACCTGAAATGTATTAAAAAAACCCAACAAAACCAGGAAGCAGAATGATACCCATTAAACCTACATCAATTTTACAAAACTGCTGCAAAGAAGGCCCCAAACTGAGCCAAGAGTAGTCATGGCCTGTGCGGGAGGCCCCTGAAATAAAATTAAAAAATAACAAAACCAAGCAGCATCACAAACTAGGGTGTAAGTCCGGCATGTGCGAGAGACCCATTCAACCTAAGGCTATATCACAAGACTGCTGTAAATAGGCCCTAAAAAGGAGCCAAGCGTATTCAAGGCTGGTGCGGAAGACCCCTGCAATGAAAGCAAAAAGCAACAAAATAAGCCAACAGCATAAAGCAGGGTGTAGTCCCGACTGGTGTGTGAAACCAATTAAACCTAAGGCAAGGTCACGACTGCTGCAAAAAAGCCTCAAAGGGAGCCAAAGCTTGTCACAGCCGGTGAGGGAGACCTCTGAAATTTAAGCAAAAAACTAAGCAGCACCATAAACCAGGGCGTAGTCCTGGCCGGTGCGCGAGACCCATTTAAACTGAAGCCATCTAGTTTAAATGGGTCTCAGCTGGTGTGCGAGACCAATTCAAACTGAAGCCATCACAAAAGACTGCTGCCAACAAGGCCCCTAAGGGGGCCAAGGGTAGTCACAGCCGGTGCGGGAGGCCCCTGAAATGAAAGCAAGAACACTAAGCAGCAGCACAAACCAGGGCGCAGTCCCGGCCGGTGCGCGAGACCCATTCAAACGGAAGCCATCTCACAAGTCTGCTGCCAACAAGGCCCCTAAGGGGGCCAAGGGTAGTCGCGGCCGGTGCGGGAGGCCCCTGAAATGAAAGCAAGAACACTAAGCAGCAGCACAAACCAGGGCGCAGTCCCGGCCGGTGCGCGAGACCCATTCAAACGGAAGCCATCTCACAAGTCTGCTGTCAACAAGGCCCCTAAGGGGGCCAAGGGTAGTCGCGGCCGGTGCGGGAGGCCCCTGAAATGAAAGCAAGAACACTAAGCAGCAGCACAAACCAGGGCGCAGTCCCGGCCGGTGCGCGAGACCCATTCAATCGGAAGCCATCTCACAAGTCTGCTGCCAACAAGGCCCCTAAGGGGGCCAAGGGGAGTCGCGGCCGGTGAGGGAGGCCCCTGAAATGAAAGCAAGAACACTAAGCAGCAGCACAAACCAGGGCGCAGTCCCGGCCGGTGCGCGAAACCCATTCAAACAGAAGCCATCTCACAAGTCTGCTGCCAACAAGGCCCCTAAGCGGGCCAAGGGTAGTCGCGGCCGGTGCGGGAGGCCCCTGAAATGAAAGCAAGAACACTAAGCAGCAGCACAAACCAGGGCGCAGTCCCGGCCGGTGCGCGAGACCCATTCAAACGGAAGCCATCTCACAAGTCTGCTGCCAACAAGGCCCCTAAGGGGGCCAAGGGTAGTCGCGGCCGGTGCGGGAGGCCCCTGAAATGAAAGCAAGAACACTAAGCAGCAGCAGCACAAACCAGGGCGCAGTCCCGGCCGGTGCGCGAGACCCATTCAAACGGAAGCCATCTCACAAGTCTGCTGCCAACAAGGCCCCTAAGGGGGCCAAGGGTAGTCGCGGCCGGTGCGGGAGGCCCCTGAAATAAAAGCAAGAACACTAAGCAGCAGCACAAACCAGGGCGCAGTCCCGACCGGTGCGCGGAACCCATTCAAACGGAAGCCATCTCACAAGTCTGCTGCCAACAAGGCCCCTAAGGGGGCCAAGGGTAGTCGCGGCCGGTGCGGGAGGGCCCTGAAATGAAAGCAAGAACACTAAGCAGCAGCACAAACCAGGGCGCAGTCCCGGCCGGTGCGCGAGACCCATTCAAACGGAAGCCATCTCACAAGTCTGCTGCCAACAAGGCCCCTAAGGGGGCCAAGGGTAGTCGCGGCCGGTGCGGGAGGCCCCTGAAATGAAAGCAAGAACACTAAGCAGCAGCACAAACCAGGGCGCAGTCCCGGCTGGTGCGCGAGACCCATTCAAACGGAAGCCATCTCACAAGTCTGCTGCCAACAAGGCCCCTAAGGGGGCCAAGGGTAGTCGCGGCCGGTGCGGGAGGCCCCTGAAATGAAAGCAAGAACACTAAGCAGCAGCACAAACCAGGGCGCAGTCCCGGCCGGTGCGCGAGACCCATTCAAATGGAAGACATCTAACAAGTCTGCTGCCAACAAGGCCCCTAAGGGGGCCAAGGGTAGTCGCGGCCGGTGCGGGAGGCCCCTGAAATGAAAGCAAGAACACTAAGCAGCAGCACAAACCAGGGCGCAGTCCCGGCCGGTGCGCGAGACCCATTCAAACGGAAGCCATCTCACAAGTCTGCTGCCAACAAGGCCCCTAAGGGGGCCAAGGGTAGTCGCAGCCGGTGCGGGAGGCCCCTGAAATGAAAGCAAGAACACTAAGCAGCAGCACAAACCAGGGCGCAGTCCCGGCCGGTGCGCGAGACCCATTCAAACGGAAGCCATCTCACAAGTCTGCTGCCAACAAGGCCCCTAAGGGGGCCAAGGGTAGTCGCGGCCGGTGCGGGAGGCCCCTGAAATGAAAGCAAGAACACTAAGCAGCAGCACAAACCAGGGCGCAGTCCCGGCCGGTGCGCGAGACCCATTCAAACAGAAGCCATCTCACAAGTCTGCTGCCAACAAGGCCCCTAATGGGGCCAAGGGTAGTCGCGGCCGGTGCGGGAGGCCCCTGAAATGAAAGCAAGAACACTAAGCAGCAGCACAAACCAGGGCGCAGTCCCGGCTGGTGCGCGAGACCCATTCAAACGGAAGCCATCTCACAAGTCTGCTGCCAACAAGGCCCCTAAGGGGGCCAAGGGTAGTCGCGGCCGGTGCGGGAGGCCCCTGAAATGAAAGCAAGAACACTAAGCAGCAGCACAAACCAGGGCGCAGTCCCGGCCGGTGCGCGAGACCCATTCAAATGGAAGACATCTAACAAGTCTGCTGCCAACAAGGCCCCTAAGGGGGCCAAGGGTAGTCGCGGCCGGTGCGGGAGGCCCCTGAAATGAAAGCAAGAACACTAAGCAGCAGCACAAACCAGGGCGCAGTCCCGGCCGGTGCGCGAGACCCATTCAAACGGAAGCCATCTCACAAGTCTGCTGCCAACAAGGCCCCTAAGGGGGCCAAGGGTAGTCGCAGGCCGGTGCGGGAGGCCCCTGAAATGAAAGCAAGAACACTAAGCAGCAGCACAAACCAGGGCGCAGTCCCGGCCGGTGCGCGAGACCCATTCAAACGGAAGCCATCTCACAAGTCTGCTGCCAACAAGGCCCCTAAGGGGGCCAAGGGTAGTCGCGGCCGGTGCGGGAGGCCCCTGAAATGAAAGCAAGAACACTAAGCAGCAGCACAAACCAGGGCGCAGTCCCGGCCGGTGCGCGAGACCCATTCAAACGGAAGCCATCTCACAAGTCTGCTGCCAACAAGGCCCCTAATGGGGCCAAGGGTAGTCGCGGCCGGTGCGGGAGGCCCCTGAAATGAAAGCAAGAACACTAAGCAGCAGCACAAACCAGGGCGCAGTCCCGGCCGGTGCGCGAGACCCATTCAAACGGAAGCCATCTCACAAGTCTGCTGCCAACAAGGCCCCTAAGGGGGCCAAGGGTAGTCGCGGCCGGTGCGGGAGGCCCCTGAAATGAAAGCAAGAACACTAAGCAGCAGCACAAACCAGGGCGCAGTCCCGGCCGGTGCGCGAGACCCATTCAAACGGAAGCCATCTCACAAGTCTGCTGCCAACAAGGCCCCTAAGGGGGCCAAGGGTAGTCGCGGCCGGTGCGGGAGGCCCCTGAAATGAAAGCAAGAACACTAAGCAGCAGCACAAACCAGGGCGCAGTCCCGGCCGGTGCGCGAGACCCATTCAAACGGAAGCCATCTCACAAGTCTGCTGCCAACAAGGCCCCTAAGGGGGCCAAGGGTAGTCGCGGCCGGTGCGGGAGGCCCCTGAAATGAAAGCAAGAACACTAAGCAGCAGCACAAACCAGGGCGCAGTCCCGGCCGGTGCGCGAGACCCATTCAAACGGAAGCCATCTCACAAGTCTGCTGCCAACAAGGCCCCTAAGGGGGCCAAGGGTAGTCGCGGCCGGTGCGGGAGGCCCCTGAAATGAAAGCAAGAACACTAAGCAGCAGCACAAACCAGGGCGCAGTCCCGGCCGGTGCGCGAGACCCATTCAAACGGAAGCCATCTCACAAGTCTGCTGCCAACAAGGCCCCTAAGGGGGCCAAGGGTAGTCGCGGCCGGTGCGGGAGGCCCCTGAAATGAAAGCAAGAACACTAAGCAGCAGCACAAACCAGGGCGCAGTCCCGGCCGGTGCGCGAGACCCATTCAAACGGAAGCCATCTCACAAGTCTGCTGCCAACAAGGCCCCTAAGGGGGCCAAGGGTAGTCGCGGCCGGTGCGGGAGGCCCCTGAAATGAAAGCAAGAACACTAAGCAGCAGCACAAACCAGGGCGCAGTCCCGGCCGGTGCGCGAGACCCATTCAAACGGAAGCCATCTCACAAGTCTGCTGCCAACAAGGCCCCTAAGGGGGCCAAGGGTAGTCGCGGCCGGTGCGGGAGGCCCCTGAAATGAAAGCAAGAACACTAAGCAGCAGCACAAACCAGGGCGCAGTCCCGGCCGGTGCGCGAGACCCATTCAAACGGAAGCCATCTCACAAGTCTGCTGCCAACAAGGCCCCTAAGGGGGCCAAGGGTAGTCGCGGCCGGTGCGGGAGGCCCCTGAAATGAAAGCAAGAACACTAAGCAGCAGCACAAACCAGGGCGCAGTCCCGGCCGGTGCGCGAGACCCATTCAAACGGAAGCCATCTCACAAGTCTGCTGCCAACAAGGCCCCTAAGGGGGCCAAGGGTAGTCGCGGCCGGTGCGGGAGGCCCCTGAAATGAAAGCAAGAACACTAAGCAGCAGCACAAACCAGGGCGCAGTCCCGGCCGGTGCGCGAGACCCATTCAAACGGAAGCCATCTCACAAGTCTGCTGCCAACAAGGCCCCTAAGGGGGCCAAGGGTAGTCGCGGCCGGTGCGGGAGGCCCCTGAAATGAAAGCAAGAACACTAAGCAGCAGCACAAACCAGGGCGCAGTCCCGGCCGGTGCGCGAGACCCATTCAAACGGAATCCATCTCACAAGTCTGCTGCCAACAAGGCCCCTAAGGGGGCCAAGGGTAGTCGCGGCCGGTGCGGGAGGCCCCTGAAATGAAAGCAAGAACACTAAGCAGCAGCACAAACCAGGGCGCAGTCCCGGCCGGTACGCGAGACCCATTCAAACGGAAGCCATCTCACAAGTCTGCTGCCAACAAGGCCCCTAAGGGGGCCAAGGGTAGTCGCGGCCGGTGCGGGAGGCCCCTGAAATGAAAGCAAGAACACTAAGCAGCAGCACAAACCAGGGCGCAGTCCCGGCCGGTGCGCGAGACCCATTCAAACGGAAGCCATCTCACAAGTCTGCTGCCAACAAGGCCCCTAAGGGGGCCAAGGGTAGTCGCGGCCGGTGCGGGAGGCCCCTGAAATGAAAGCAAGAACACTAAGCAGCAGCACAAACCAGGGCGCAGTCCCGGCCGGTGCGCGAGACCCATTCAAACGGAAGCCATCTCACAAGTCTGCTGCCAACAAGGCCCCTAAGGGGGCCAAGGGTAGTCGCGGCCGGTGAGGGAGGCCCCTGAAATGAAAGCAAGAACACTAAGCAGCAGCACAAACCAGGGCGCAGTCCCGGCCGGTGCGCGAGACCCATTCAAACGGAAGCCATCTCACAAGTCTGCTGCCAACAAGGCCCCTAAGGGGGCCAAGGGTAGTCGCCGCTGGTGCGGGAGGCCCTGAAATGAAAGCAAGAACACTAAGCAGCAGCACAAACCAGGGCGCAGTGCCGGCCGGTGCGCGAGACCCATTCAAACGGAAGCCATCTCACAAGTCTGCTGCCAACAAGGCCCCTAAGGGGGCCAAGGGTAGTCGCGGCCGGTGCGGGAGGCCCCTGAAATGAAAGCAAGAACACTAAGCAGCAGCACAAACCAGGGCGCAGTCCCGGCCGGTGCGCGAGACCCATTCAAACGGAAGCCATCTCACAAGTCTGCTGCCAACAAGGCCCCTAAGGGGGCCAAGGGTAGTCGCGGCCGGTGCGGGAGGCCCCTGAAATGAAAGCAAGAACACTAAGCAGCAGCACAAACCAGGGCGCAGTCCCGGCCGGTGCGCGAGACCCATTCAAACGGAAGCCATCTCACAAGTCTGCTGCCAACAAGGCCCCTAAGGGGGCCAAGGGTAGTCGCGGCCGGTGCGGGAGGCCCCTGAAATGAAAGCAAGAACACTAAGCAGCAGCACAAACCAGGGCGCAGTCCCGGCCGGTGCGCGAGACCCATTCAAACGGAAGCCATCTCACAAGTCTGCTGCCAACAAGGCCCCTAAGGGGGCCAAGGGTAGTCGCGGCCGGTGCGGGAGGCCCCTGAAATGAAAGCAAGAACACTAAGCAGCAGCACAAACCAGGGCGCAGTCCCGGCCGGTGCGCGAGACCCATTCAAACAGAAGCCATCTCACAAGTCTGCTGCCAACAAGGCCCCTAAGGGGGCCAAGGGTAGTCGCGGCCGGTGAGGGAGGCCCCTGAAATGAAAGCAAGAACACTAAGCAGCAGCACAAACCAGGGCGCAGTCCCGGCCGGTGCGCGAGACCCATTCAAACGGAAGCCATCTCACAAGTCTGCTGCCAACAAGGCCTCTAAGGGGGCCAAGGGTAGTTGGGTCCGGTGCGGGAGGCCAAGGGTAGTGCGGGAGGCCAAGGGGGCCAAGGGTAGTCGCGGCCGGTGCGGGAGGCCCCTGAAATGAAAGCAAGAACACTAAGCAGCAGCACAAACCAGAGCGCAGTCCCGGCCGGTGCGCGAGACCCATTCAAACGGAAGCCATCTCACAAGTCTGCTGCCAACAAGGCCCCTAAGGGGGCCAAGGGTAGTCACGGCCGGTGCGGGAGGCCCCTGAAATGAAAGCAAGAACACTAAGCAGCAGCACAAACCAGGGCGCAGTCCCGGCCGGTGCGCGAGACCCATTCAAACGGAAGCCATCTCACAAGTCTGCTGCCAACAAGGCCCCTAAGGGGGCCAAGGGTAGTCGCGGCCGGTGCGGAAGGCCAAGGGTAGTGCGGGAGGCCAAGGGTAGTCGCGGCCGGTGCGGGAGGCCCCTGAAATGAAAGCAAGAACACTAAGCAGCAGCACAAACCAGGGCGCAGTCCCGGCCGGTGCGCGAGACCCATTCAAACGGAAGCCATCTCACAAGTCTGCTGCCAACAAGGCCCCTAAGGGGGCCAAGGGTAGTCGCGGCCGGTGCGAGAGGCCCCTGAAATGAAAGCAAGAACACTAAGCAGCAGCACAAACCAGGGCGCAGTCCCGGCCGGTGCGTGAGACCCATTCAAACGGAAGCCATCTCACAAGTCTGCTGCCAACAAGGCCCCTAAGGGGGCCAAGGGTAGTCGCGGCCGGTGCGGGAGGCCCCTGAAATGAAAGCAAGAACACTAAGCAGCAGCACAAACCAGGGCGCAGTCCCGGCCGGTGCGCGAGACCCATTCAAACGGAAGCCATCTCACAAGTCTGCTGCCAACAAGGCCCCTAAGGGGGCCAAGGGTAGTCGCGGCCGGTGCGGGAGGCCCCTGAAATGAAAGCAAGAACACTAAGCAGCAGCACAAACCAGGGCGCAGTCCCGGCCGGTGCGCGAGACCCATTCAAACGGAAGCCATCTCACAAGTCTGCTGCCAACAAGGCCCCTAAGGGGGCCAAGGGTAGTCGCGGCCGGTGCGGGAGGCCCCTGAAATGAAAGCAAGAACACTAAGCAGCAGCACAAACCAGGGCGCAGTCCCGGCCGGTGCGCGAGACCCATTCAAACGGAAGCCATCTCACAAGTCTGCTGCCAACAAGGCCCCTAAGGGGGCCAAGGGTAGTCGCGGCCGGTGCGAGAGGCCCCTGAAATGAAAGCAAGAACACTAAGCAGCAGCACAAACCAGGGCGCAGTCCCGGCCGGTGCGCGAGACCCATTCAAACGGAAGCCATCTCACAAGTCTGCTGCCAACAAGGCCCCTAAGGGGGCCAAGGGTAGTCGCGGCCGGTGCGGGAGGCCCCTGAAATGAAAGCAAGAACACTAAGCAGCAGCACAACCAGGGCGCAGTCCCGGCCGGTGCGCGGAGACCCATTCAAACGGAAGCCATCTCACAAGTCTGCTGCCAACAAGGCCCTAAGGGGCCAAGGGTAGTCGCGGCCGGTGCGGGAGGCCCCTGAAATGAAAGCAAGAACACTAAGCAGCAGCACAAACCAGGGCGCAGTCCCCGGCCGGTGCGCGAGACCCATTCAAACGGAAGCCATCTCACAAGTCTGCTGCCAACAAGGCCCCTAAGGGGGCCAAGGGTAGTCGCGGCCGGTGCGGGAGGCCCCTGAAATGAAAGCAAGAACACTAAGCAGCAGCACAAACCAGGGCGCAGTCCCGGCCGGTGCGCGAGACCCATTCAAACGGAAGCCATCTCACAAGTCTGCTGCCAACAAGGCCCCTAAGGGGGCCAAGGGTAGTCGCGGCCGGTGCGGGAGGCCCTGAAATGAAAGCAAGAACACTAAGCAGCAGCACAAACCAGGGCGCAGTCCCGGCCGGTGCGCGAGACCCATTCAAACGGAAGCCATCTCACAAGTCTGCTGCCAACAAGGCCCCTAAGGGGGCCAAGGGTAGTCGCGGCCGGTGCGGGAGGCCCCTGAAATGAAAGCAAGAACACTAAGCAGCAGCACAAACCAGGGCGCAGTCCCGGCCGGTGCGCTTAGACCCATTCAAACGGAAGCCATCTCACAAGTCTGCTGCCAACAAGGCCCCTAAGGGGGCCAAGGGTAGTCGCGGCCGGTGCGGGAGGCCCCTGAAATGAAAGCAAGAACACTAAGCAGCAGCACAAACCAGGGCGCAGTCCCGGCCGGTGCGCGAGACCCATTCAAACGGAAGCCATCTCACAAGTCTGCTGCCAACAAGGCCCCTAAGGGGGCCAAGGGTAGTCGCGGCCGGTGCGGGAGGCCCCTGAAATGAAAGCAAGAACACTAAGCAGCAGCACAAACCAGGGCGCAGTCCCGGCCGGTGCGCGAGACCCATTCAAACGGAAGCCATCTCACAAGTCTGCTGCCAACAAGGCCCCTAAGGGGGCCAAGGGTAGTCGCGGCCGGTGCGGGAGGCCCCTGAAATGAAAGCAAGAACACTAAGCAGCAGCACAAACCAGGGCGCAGTCCCGGCCGGTGCGCGAGACCCATTCAAACGGAAGCCATCTCACAAGTCTGCTGCCAACAAGGCCCCTAAGGGGGCCAAGGGTAGTCGCGGCCGGTGCGGGAGGCCCCTGAAATGAAAGCAAGAACACTAAGCAGCAGCACAAACCAGGGCGCAGTCCCGGCCGGTGCGCGAGACCCATTCAAACGGAAGCCATCTCACAAGTCTGCTGCCAACAAGGCCCCTAAGGGGGCCAAGGGTAGTCGCGGCCGGTGCGGGAGGCCCCTGAAATGAAAGCAAGAACACTAAGCAGCAGCACAAACCAGGGCGCAGTCCCGGCCGGTGCGCGAGACCCATTCAAACGGAAGCCATCTCACAAGTCTGCTGCCAACAAGGCCCCTAAGGGGGCCAAGGGTAGTCGCGGCCGGTGCGGGAGGCCCCTGAAATGAAAGCAAGAACACTAAGCAGCAGCACAAACCAGGGCGCAGTCCCGGCCGGTGCGCGAGACCCATTCAAACGGAAGCCATCTCACAAGTCTGCTGCCAACAAGGCCCCTAAGGGGGCCAAGGGTAGTCGCGGCCGGTGCGGGAGGCCCCTGAAATGAAAGCAAGAACACTAAGCAGCAGCACAAACCAGGGCGCAGTCCCGGCCGGTGCGCGAGACCCATTCAAACGGAAGCCATCTCACAAGTCTGCTGCCAACAAGGCCCCTAAGGGGGCCAAGGGTAGTCGCGGCCGGTGCGGGAGGCCCCTGAAATGAAAGCAAGAACACTAAGCAGCAGCACAAACCAGGGCGCAGTCCCGGCCGGTGCGCGAGACCCATTCAAACGGAAGCCATCTCACAAGTCTGCTGCCAACAAGGCCCCTAAGGGGGCCAAGGGTAGTCGCGGCCGGTGCGGGAGGCCCCTGAAATGAAAGCAAGAACACTAAGCAGCAGCACAAACCAGGGCGCAGTCCCGGCCGGTGCGCGAGACCCATTCAAACGGAAGCCATCTCACAAGTCTGCTGCCAACAAGGCCCCTAAGGGGGCCAAGGGTAGTCGCGGCCGGTGCGGGAGGCCCCTGAAATGAAAGCAAGAACACTAAGCAGCAGCACAAACCAGGGCGCAGTCCCGGCCGGTGCGCGAGACCCATTCAAACGGAAGCCATCTCACAAGTCTGCTGCCAACAAGGCCCCTAAGGGGGCCAAGGGTAGTCGCGGCCGGTGCGGGAGGCCCCTGAAATGAAAGCAAGAACACTAAGCAGCAACACAAACCAGGGCGCAGTCCCGGCCGGTGCGCGAGACCCATTCAAACGGAAGCCATCTCACAAGTCTGCTGCCAACAAGGCCCCTAAGGGGGCCAAGGGTAGTCTCGGCCGGTGCGGGAGGCCAAGGGTAGTGCGGGAGGCCAAGGGGGCCAAGGGTAGTCGTGGCCGGTGCGGGAGGCCCCTGAAATGAAAGCAAGAACACTAAGCAGCAGCACAAACCAGGGCGCAGTCACGGCCGGTGCGCGAGGACCCATTCAAACGGAAGCCATCTCACAAGTCTGCTGCCAACAAGGCCCCTAAGGGGGCCAAGGGTAGTCGCGGCCGGTGCGGGAGGCCCCTGAAATGAAAGCAAGAACACTAAGCAGCAGCACAAACCAGGGCGCAGTCCCGGCCGGTGCGCGAGACCCATTCAAACGGAAGCCATCTCACAAGTCTGCTGCCAACAAGGCCCCTAAGGGGGCCAAGGGTAGTCGCGGCCGGTGCGGGAGGCCCCTGAAATGAAAGCAAGAACACTAAGCAGCAGCACAAACCAGGGCGCAGTCCCGGCCGGTGCGCGAGACCCATTCAAACGGAAGCCATCTCACAAGTCTGCTGCCAACAAGGCCCCTAAGGGGGCCAAGGGTAGTCGCGGCCGGTGCGGGAGGCCCCTGAAATGAAAGCAAGAACACTAAGCAGCAGCACAAACCAGGGCGCAGTCCCGGCCGGTGCGCGAGGCCCATTCAAACGGAAGCCATCTCACAAGTCTGCTGCCAACAAGGCCCCTAAGGGGGCCAAGGGTAGTCGCGGCCGGTGCGGGAGGCCCCTGAAATGAAAGCAAGAACGCTAAGCAGCAGCACAAACCAGGGCGCAGTCCCGGCCGGTGCGCGAGACCCATTCAAACGGACGCCATCTCACAAGTCTGCTGCCAACAAGGCCCCTAAGGGGGCCAAGGGTAGTCGCGGCCGGTGCGGGAGGCCCCTGAAATGAAAGCAAGAACACTAAGCAGCAGCACAAACCAGGGCGCAGTCCCGGCCGGTGCGCGAGACCCATTCAAACGGAAGCCATCTCACAAGTCTGCTGCCAACAAGGCCCCTAAGGGGGCCAAGGGTAGTCGCGGCCGGTGCGGGAGGCCCCTGAAATGAAAGCAAGAACACTAAGCAGCAGCACAAACCAGGGCGCAGTCCCGGCCGGTGCGCGAGACCCATTCAAACGGAAGCCATCTCACAAGTCTGCTGCCAACAAGGCCCCTAAGGGGGCCAAGGGTAGTCTCGGCCGGTGCGGGAGGCCAAGGGTAGTGCGGGAGGCCAAGGGGGCCAAGGGTAGTCGTGGCCGGTGCGGGAGGCCCCTGAAATGAAAGCAAGAACACTAAGCAGCAGCACAAACCAGGGCGCAGTCACGGCCGGTGCGCGAGGCCCATTCAAACGGAAGCCATCTCACAAGTCTGCTGCCAACAAGGCCCCTAAGGGGGCCAAGGGTAGTCGCGGCCGGTGCGGGAGGCCCCTGAAATGAAAGCAAGAACACTAAGCAGCAGCACAAACCAGGGCGCAGTCCCGGCCGGTGCGCGAGACCCATTCAAACGGAAGCCATCTCACAAGTCTGCTGCCAACAAGGCCCCTAAGGGGGCCAAGGGTAGTCGTGGCCGGTGCGGGAGGCCCCTGAAATGAAAGCAAGAACACTAAGCAGCAGCACAAACCAGGGCGCAGTCCCGGCCAGTGCGCGAGACCCATTCAAACGGAAGACATTTCACAAGTCTGCTGCCAACAAGGCCCCTAAGGGGGCCAAGGGTAGTCGCGGCCGGTGCGGGAGGCCCCTGAAATGAAAGCAAGAACACTAAGCAGCAGCACAAACCAGGGCGCAGTCCCGGCCGGTGCGCGAGACCCATTCAAACGGAAGCCATCTCACAAGTCTGCTGCCAACAAGGCCCCTAAGGGGGCCAAGGGTAGTCGTGGCCGGTGCGGGAGGCCACTGAAATGAAAGCAAGAACACTAAGCAGCAGCACAAACCAGGGCGCAGTCCCGGCCGGTGCGCGAGACCCATTCAAACGGAAGCCATCTCACAAGTCTGCTGCCAACAAGGCCCCTAAGGGGGCCAAGGGTAGTCGCGGCCGGTGCGGGAGGCCCCAGAAATGAAAGCAAGAACACTAAGCAGCAGCACAAACCAGGGCGCAGTCCCGGCCGGTGCGCGAGACCCATTCAAACGGAAGCCATCTCACAAGTCTGCTGCCAACAAGGCCCCTAAGGGGGCCAAGGGTAGTCGCGGCCGGTGCGGGAGGCCCCTGAAATGAAAGCAAGAACACTAAGCAGCAGCACAAACCAGGGCGCAGTCCCGGCCGGTGCGCGAGACCCATTCAAACGGAAGCCATCTCACAAGTCTGCTGCCAACAAGGCCCCTAAGGGGGCCAAGGGTAGTCGCGGCCGGTGCGGGAGGCCCCTGAAATGAAAGCAAGAACACTAAGCAGCAACACAAACCAGGGCGCAGTCCCGGCCGGTGCGCGAGACCCATTCAAACGGAAGCCATCTCACAAGTCTGCTGCCAACAAGGCCCCTAAGGGGGCCAAGGGTAGTCTCGGCCGGTGCGGGAGGCCAAGGGTAGTGCGGGAGGCCAAGGGGGCCAAGGGTAGTCGTGGCCGGTGCGGGAGGCCCCTGAAATGAAAGCAAGAACACTAAGCAGCAGCACAAACCAGGGCGCAGTCACGGCCGGTGCGCGAGGCCCATTCAAACGGAAGCCATCTCACAAGTCTGCTGCCAACAAGGCCCCTAAGGGGGCCAAGGGTAGTCGTGGCCGGTGCGGGAGGCCCCTGAAATGAAAGCAAGAACACTAAGCAGCAGCACAAACCAGGGCGCAGTCCCGGCCGGTGCGCGAGACCCATTCAAACGGAAGCCATCTCACAAGTCTGCTGCCAACAAGGCCCCTAAGGGGGCCAAGGGTAGTCGTGGCCGGTGCGGGAGGCCCCTGAAATGAAATCAAGAACACTAAGCAGCAGCACAAACCAGGGCGCAGTCACGGCCGGTGCGCGAGACCCATTCAAACGGAAGCCATCTCACAAGTCTGCTGCCAACAAGGCCCCTAAGGGGGCCAAGGGTAGTCGCGGCCGGTGCGGGAGGCCCCTGAAATGAAAGCAAGAACACTAAGCAGCAGCACAAACCAGGGCGCAGTCCCGGCCGGTGCACGAGACCCATTCAAACGGAAGCCATCTCACAAGTCTGCTGCCAACAAGGCCCCTAAGGGGGCCAAGGGTAGTCGCGGCCGGTGCGGGAGGCCCCTGAAATGAAAGCAAGAACACTAAGCAGCAGCACAAACCGGGGCGCAGTCCCGGCCGGTGCGCGAGACCCATTCAAAAGGAAGCCATCTCACAAGTCTGCTGCCAACAAGGCCCCTAAGGGGGCCAAGGGTAGTTGCGGCCGGTGCGGGAGGCCCCTGAAATGAAAGCAAGAACACTAAGCAGCAGCACAAACCAGGGCGCAGTCCCGGCCGGTGCGCGAGACCCATTCAAACGGAAGCCATCTCACAAGTCTGCTGCCAACAAGGCCCCTAAGGGGGCCAAGGGTAGTCGCGGCCGGTGCGGGAGGCCCCTGAAATGAAAGCAAGAACACTAAGCAGCAGCACAAACCAGGGCGCAGTCCCGGCCGGTGCGCGAGACCCATTCAAACGGAAGCCATCTCACAAGTCTGCTGCCAACAAGGCCCCTAAGGGGGCCAAGGGTAGTCGCGGCCGGTGAGGGAGGCCCCTGAAATGAAAGCAAGAACACTAAGCAGCAGCACAAACCAGGGCGCAGTCCCGGCCGGTGCGCGAGACCCATTCAAACGGAAGCCATCTCACAAGTCTGCTGCCAACAAGGCCCCTAAGGGGGCAAAGGGTAGTCGCGGCCGGTGCGGGAGGCCCCTGAAATGAAAGCAAGAACACTAAGCAGCAGCACAAACCAGGGCGCAGTCCCGGCCGGTGTGCGAGACCCATTTAAACGGAAGCCATCTCACAAGTCTGCTGCCAACAAGGCCCCTAAGGGGGCCAAGGGTAGTCGCGGCCGGTGCGGGAGGCCCCTGAAATGAAAGCAAGAACACTAAGCAGCAGCACAAACCAGGGCGCAGTCCCGGCCGGTGCGCGAGACCCATTCAAACGGAAGCCATCTCACAAGTCTGCTGCCAACAAGGCCCCTAAGGGGGCCAAGGGTAGTCGCGGCCGGTGCGGGAGGCCCCTGAAATGAAAGCAAGAACACTAAGCAGCAGCACAAACCAGGGCGCACTCCCGGCCGGTGCGCGAGACCCATTCAAACGGAAGCCATCTCACAAGTCTGCTGCCAACAAGGCCCCTAAGGGGGCCAAGGGTAGTCGCGGCCGGTGCGGGAGGACCCTGAAATGAAAGCAAGAACACTAAGCAGCAGCACAAACCAGGGCGCAGTCCCGGCCGGTGCGCGAGACCCATTCAAACGGAAGCCATCTCACAAGTCTGCTGCCAACAAGGCCCCTAAGGGGGCCAAGGGTAGTCGCGGCCGGTGCGGGAGGCCCCTGAAATGAAAGCAAGAACACTAAGCAGCAACACAAACCAGGGCGCAGTCCCGGCCGGTGCGCGAGACCCATTCAAACGGAAGCCATCTCACAAGTCTGCTGCCAACAAGGCCCCTAAGGGGGCCAAGGGTAGTCTCGGCCGGTGTGGGAGGCCAAGGGTAGTGCGGGAGGCCAAGGGGGCCAAGGGTAGTCGCGGCCGGTGAGGGAGGCCCCTGAAATGAAAGCAAGAACACTAAGCAGCAGCACAAACCAGGGCGCAGTCACGGCCGGTGCGCGAGGCCCATTCAAACGGAAGCCATCTCACAAGTCTGCTGCCAACAAGGCCCCTAAGGTGGCCAAGGGTAGTCGCGGCCGGTGCGGGAGGCCCCTGAAATGAAAGCAAGAACACTAAGCAGCAGCACAAACCAGGGTGCAGTCCCGGCCGGTGCGCGAGACCCATTCAAACGGAAGCCATCTCACAAGTCTGCTGCCAACAAGGCCCCTAAGGGGGCCAAGGGTAGTCGTGGCCGGTGCGGGAGGCCCCTGAAATGAAATCAAGAACACTAAGCAGCAGCACAAACCAGGGCGCAGTCACGGCCGGTGCGCAAGACCCATTCAAACGGAAGCCATCTCACAAGTCTGCTGTCAACAAGGCCCCTAAGGGGGCCAAGGGTAGTCGCGGCCGGTGCGGGAGGCCCCTAAAATGAAAGCAAGAACACTAAGCAGCAGCACAAACCAGGGCGCAGTCCCGGCCGGTGCGCGAGACCCATTCAAACGGAAGCCATCTCACAAGTCTGCTGCCAACAAGGCCCCTAAGGGGGCCAAGGGTAGTCGCGGCCGGTGCGGAAGGCCCCTGAAATGAAAGCAAGAACACTAAGCAGCAGCACAAACCAGGGCGCAGTCCCGGCCGGTGCGCGAGACCCATTCAAACGGAAGCCATCTCACAAGTCTGCTGCCAACAAGGCCCCTAAGGGGGCCAAGGGTAGTCGCGGCCGGTGCGGGAGGCCCCTGAAATGAAAGCAAGAACACTAAGCAGCAGCACAAACCAGGGCGCAGTCCCGGCCGGTGCGCGAGACCCATTCAAACGGAAGCCATCTCACAAGTCTGCTGCCAACAAGGCCCCTAAGGGGGCCAAGGGTAGTCGCGGCCGGTGCGGGAGGCCCCTGAAATGAAAGCAAGAACACTAAGCAGCAGCACAAACCAGGGCGCAGTCCCGGCCTGTGCGCAAGACCCATTCAAACGGAAGCCATCTCACAAGTCTGCTGCCAACAAGGCCCCTAAGGGGGCCAAGGGTAGTCGCGGCCGGTGCGGGAGGCCCCTGAAATGAAAGCAAGAACACTAAGCAGCAGCACA
Organism: Bombina bombina; assembly: GCF_027579735.1. NCBI lineage: Eukaryota > Metazoa > Chordata > Amphibia > Anura > Bombinatoridae > Bombina > Bombina bombina. The sequence continues at coordinate 62,956,575 of NC_069510.1, forward strand.
AACCAGGGCGCAGTCCCGGCCGGTGCGCGAGACCCATTCAAACGGAAGCCATCTCACAAGTCTGCTGCCAACAAGGCCCCTAAGGGGGCCAAGGGTAGTCGCGGCCGGTGCGGGAGGCCCCTGAAATGAAAGCAAGAACACTAAGCAGCAGCACAAACCAGGGCGCAGTCCCGGCCGGTGCGCGAGACCCATTCAAACGGAAGCCATCTCACAAGTCTGCTGCCAACAAGGCCCCTAAGGGGGCCAAGGGTAGTCGCGGCCGGTGCGGGAGGCCCCTGAAATGAAAGCAAGAACACTAAGCAGCAGCACAAACCAGGGCGCAGTCCCGGCCGGTGCGCGAGACCCATTCAAACGGAAGCCATCTCACAAGTCTGCTGCCAACAAGGCCCCTAAGGGGGCCAAGGGTAGTCGCGGCCGGTGCGGGAGGCCCCTGAAATGAAAGCAAGAACACTAAGCAGCAGCACAAACGAGGGCGCAGTCCCGGCCGGTGCGCGAGACCCATTCAAACGGAAGCCATCTCACAAGTCTGCTGCCAACAAGGCCCCTAAGGGGGCCAAGGGTAGTCGCGGCCGGTGCGGGAGGCCCCTGAAATGAAAGCAAGAACACTAAGCAGCAGCACAAACCAGGGCGCAGTCCCGGCCGGTGCGCGAGACCCATTCAAAAGGAAGCCATCTCACAAGTCTGCTGCCAACAAGGCCCCTAAGGGGGCCAAGGGTAGTCGCTGGCCGGTGCGGGAGGCCCCTGAAATGAAAGCAAGAACACTAAGCAGCAGCACAAACCAGGGCGCAGTCCCGGCCGGTGCGCGAGACCCATTCAAACGGAAGCCATCTCACAAGTCTGCTGCCAACAAGGCCCCTAAGGGGGCCAAGGGTAGTCGCGGCCGGTGCGGGAGGCCCCTGAAATGAAAGCAAGAACACTAAGCAGCAGCACAAACCAGGGCGCAGTCCCGGCCGGTGCGCGAGACCCATTCAAACGGAAGCCATCTCACAAGTCTGCTGCCAACAAGGCCCCTAAGGGGGCCAAGGGTAGTCGCGGCCGGTGCGGGAGGCCCCTGAAATGAAAGCAAGAACACTAAGCAGCAGCACAAACCAGGGCGCAGTCCCGGCCGGTGCGCGAGACCCATTCAAACGGAAGCCATCTCACAAGTCTGCTGCCAACAAGGCCCCTAAGGGGGCCATGGGTAGTCGCGGCCGGTGCGGGAGGCCCCTGAAATGAAAGCAAGAACACTAAGCAGCAGCACAAACCAGGGCGCAGTCCCGGCCGGTGCGCGAGACCCATTCAAACGGAAGCCATCTCACAAGTCTGCTGCCAACAAGGCCCCTAAGGGGGCCATGGGTAGTCGCGGCCGGTGCGGGAGGCCCCTGAAATGAAAGCAAGAACACTAAGCAGCAGCACAAACCAGGGCGCAGTCCCGGCCGGTGCGCGAGACCCATTCAAACGGAAGCCATCTCACAAGTCTGCTGCCAACAAGGCCCCTAAGGGGGCCAAGGGTAGTCGCGGCCGGTGCGGGAGGCCCCTGAAATGAAAGCAAGAACACTAAGCAGCAGCACAAACCAGGGCGCAGTCCCGGCCGGTGCGCGAGACCCATTCAAACGGAAGCCATCTCACAAGTCTGCTGCCAACAAGGCCCCTAAGGGGGCCATGGGTAGTCGCGGCCGGTGCGGGAGGCTTCTGAAATGAAAGCAAGAACACTAAGCAGCAGCACAAACCAGGGCGCAGTCCCGGCCGGTGCGCGAGACCCATTCAAACGGAAGCCATCTCACAAGTCTGCTGCCAACAAGGCCCCTAAGGGGGCCAAGGGTAGTCGCGGCCGGTGCGGGAGGCCCCTGAAATGAAAGCAAGAACACTAAGCAGCAGCACAAAAGAGGGCACAGTCCCGGCCGGTGCGCGAGACCCATTCAAACGGAAGCCATCTCACAAGTCTGCTGCCAACAAGGCCCCTGAGGGGGCCAAGGGTAGTCGCGGCCGGTGCGGGAGGCCCCTGAAATGAAAGCAAGAACACTAAGCAGCAGCACAAACCAGGGCGCAGTCCCCACCGGTGCGCGAGACCCATTCAAACGGAAGCCATCTCACAAGTCTGCTGCCAACAAGGCCCCTAAGGGGGCCAAGGGTAGTCACGGCCGGTGCGGGAGGCCCCTGAAATGAAAGCAAGAACACTAAGCAGCAGCACAAACCAGGGCGCAGTCCCGGCCGGTGCGCGAGACCCATTAAAACGGAAGCCATCTCACAAGTCTGCTGCCAACAAGGCCCCTAAGGGGGCCAAGGGTAGTCGCGGCCGGTGCAGGAGGCCCCTGAAATGAAAGCAAGAACACTAAGCAGCAGCACAAACCAGGGCGCAGTCCCGGCCGGTGCGCGAGACCCATTCAAAAGGAAGCCATCTCACAAGTCTGCTGCCAACAAGGCCCCTAAGGGGGCCAAGGGTAGTCGCGGCCGGTGCGGGAGGCCCCTGAAATGAAAGCAAGAACACTAAGCAGCAGCACAAACCAGGGCGCAGTCCCGGCCGGTGCGCGAGACCCATTCAAACGGAAGCCATCTCACAAGTCTGCTGCCAAAAAGGCCCGTAAGGGGGCCAAGGGTAGTTGCGGCCGGTGCGGGAGGCCCCTGAAATGAAAGCAAGAACACTAAGCAGCAGCACAAACCAGGGCGCAGTCCCGGCCGGTGCGCGAGACCCATTCAAACGGAAGCCATCTCACAAGTCTGCTGCCAACAAGGCCCCTAAGGGAGCCAAGGGTAGTCGCGGCCGGTGCGGGAGGCCCCTGAAATGAAAGCAAGAACACTAAGCAGCAGCACAAACCAGGGCGCAGTCCCGGCCGGTGCGCGAGACCCATTCAAACGGAAGCCATCTCACAAGTCTGCTGCCAACAAGACCCCTAAGGGGGCCAAGGGTAGTCGCGGCCGGTGCGGGAGGCCCCTGAAATGAAAGCAAGAACACTAAGCAGCAGCACAAACCAGGGCGCAGTCCCGGCCGGTGCGCGAGACCCATTCAAACGGAAGCCATCTCACAAGTCTGCTGCCAAAAAGGCCCGTAAGGGGGCCAAGGGTAGTTGCGGCCGGTGCGGGAGGCCCCTGAAATGAAAGCAAGAACACTAAGCAGCAGCACAAACCAGGGCGCAGTCCCGGCCGGTGCGCGAGACCCATTCAAACGGAAGCCATCTCACAAGTCTGCTGCCAACAAGGCCCCTAAGGGGGCCAAGGGTAGTCGCGGCCGGTGCGGGAGGCCCCTGAAATGAAAGCAAGAACACTAAGCAGCAGCACAAACCAGGGCGCAGTCCCGGCCGGTGCGCGAGACCCATTCAAACGGAAGCCATCTCACAAGTCTGCTGCCAACAAGACCCCTAAGGGGGCCAAGGGTAGTCGCGGCCGGTGCGGGAGGCCCCTGAAATGAAAGCAAGAACACTAAGCAGCAGCACAAACTAGAGCGCAGTCCCGGCCGGTGCGCGAGACCCATTCAAACGGAAGCCATCTCACAAGTCTGCTGCCAACAAGGCCCCTAAGGGGGCCAAGGGTAGTCGCAGCCGGTGTGGGAGGCCCCTGAAATGAAAGCAAGAACACTAAGCAGCAGCACAAACCAGGGCGCAGTCCCGGCCGGTGCGCGAGACCCATTCAAACGGGAACCATCTCACAAGTCTGCGGCCAACAAGGCCCCTAAGGGGGCCAAGGGTAGTCACGGCCGGTGCGGGAGGCCCCTGAAATGAAAGCAAGGACACTAAGCAGCAGCACAAACCAGGGCGCAGTCCCGGCCGCTGCGCGAGACCCATTCAAACGGAAGCCATCTCACAAGTCTGCTGCCAACAAGGCCCCTAAGGGGGCCAAGGGTAGTCGCGGCCGGTGCGGGAGGCCCCTGAAATGAAAGCAAGAACACTAAGCAGCAGCACAAACCAGGGCGCAGTCCCGGCCGGTGCGCGAGACCCATTCAAACGGAAGTCTGCTGCCAATAAGGCCCCTAAGGGGGCCAAGGGTAGTTACGTCCGGTGCGGAAGGCCCCTGAAATGAAAGCAAGAACACTATGTAAGCAGCAGCAAAAACCAGGGTGCAGTCCTGGCTGGTGCACCAGACTCATTCAAATGGAAGCCATCTTCCAAGTATACTGCCAACAAAGCCCCTAAGGGGGCCAAGGGTATTCACGGACGGTGTTGGAGGCCTCTGAAATGAAAGCAAGAAAACTGAGCAGCAGTAAAAACCAGGACGCAGTCCCGGCCGGTGCGCGATACCCATTCAAACGGAAGCCATCTCAGAAGACTGCTGCCCACAAGGCCTCTAAGGGAGCCAAGGGTAGTCATGTCCAGTGCAAGAGACCCCTGAAATTAAATTAAAAAAAACCATAACAAAAAACAACCATCAGCACCAAACCAGGGTGTAGCACCATCCGGGTTTCAAGACCCATGCAACCTAAGACCATTTTACAAGACTACTGCAAATAAAGCTTAGAAGAAAGCGAAAGGTAGGCACGGCCAGTACAGGAGACCCCTGAAATTAATTTAAAAAGCAACAAAACCAAGTAGCAACACAACCTGATTGTAGACCTTGCCAGTGAGTGAGGCCTATTCAATCTAAGATACCTTTTCAAAGCTGCTTCAAAACATGTCGCAAGGGTAGTCTTGGATGGTGTGAGGGACTCCTGAAGTAAAAGGAAAAAAACACAAAACAAAGCCGCAGAACAACCACCGGAGTCCATTCAAGCAGACTTGTTAAGGGACTTAACAACTGATAAATATATATTTATCTAAATTCATTGCAGTTTGATGAGTAAGATAAATTCTCCACTGAATTATGTCTTGCAAATACTTAACAGTCTATGGCAGCAGATTAGCAAAGTGTTTAATACTTAAGTGTTAAGTAACACAGCATTAACCATATGCAGCCTGTTTCGCTATACTGGGACTCAGTCTCACTCAGATCAATATGGTTGATGCTGATGTACTTGAGTATTTTATATTTTGCTATAGGGCTGCCTTTCAGATTGATAAGTGTATACTGTATGTTGTTTGCTCTACTTAATTCAGTAGAGAGATGATGAGCCCCAAAGAGGCCAATCAGGCTGTCTATGGTTGGTGTTGTTGTTTGATTCAAGTATTCATTTTACCACTGGAAAGTGGGAGGATGAGAAATGGTGTTATCAGCCACAGAACTAGCAAAAACCCTTAAAGGGACATTAAACCCAATTTTTTTCTTTAATTATTCAGATAGAGAATACAATTTTACACAACATTCCAATTTACTTCTATTATATAACTTGCTTCATTCTTTAGATATCACTTGTTTAAGAAATACCAATGCACATGGGTGAGCCAATCACACGAGGCATCTATGTGCAGCCACCAATCAGCAGCTTCTATCTAGATATGCTTTTCAGCAAATAATATCAAGAGAATGAAGCAAATTAGATAATAGAAGTAAATTAGAAAGTTGTTTAAAATTGCATGCTCTAAATGAATCATGAAAGAAAAAAAATTGGGTTTAATGTCCCTTTAAGGCTTAAATCAATGCTTGAGTCAAATAACATAACACCTACACCATACTGATGAGCCCCAAAAAGGGCGAAACAACCTGTCTATAGCTTGTGTTGATAAAGGTTTCATATATGCAGTTTAACTCAATCCTTATCCCTTATTGCATGAGAATAACATTTTCTATGCTGGATTTGTGAACAAGACTAATATAAATAGACTGACAAACAACAAAATTAGTTTTAAAGTGCCATAAAACAGGTTACCATTATTTTCATCATAGGTTATAATTTACTATAATTTTTTTTATATAATATGATGAAAAAATGGAAAAAACACTTTTTCTAACTTTGACCCACAAAATCTGTTACACATCTACAACTACCAAAACACACTAAATTTTGTCCTGAGTTTAGAAATACCCAATGTTTACATGTTCTTTGCTTTTTTTGCAAGTTATAGGGCAATAAGTACAAGTAGCACTTTGCTATTTCCAAACCATTTTTTTTTAAATTTGTATGTCACATTTTATCACTGATATCTGTCAGGAATCCCTGAATAATCCTTTACATGTTTATAATTTTTTTTAGATGACAACCCAAGTATTGATCTAGGTCCATTGTGGTATATTTCATGCCACCATTTCCCCGCCAAATGTGATCAAATAAAAAAAAAAATGTTAACTTTTTCACTAACTTTTTCAGTAACTTTAGGTTTCTCACAGAAATTATTTACAATCAGCTTGTGCAATTATGGCACAAATGGTTGTAAATGCTTCTCTAGGATCCCCTTTGTTCACAAATAGCAGACATTTATGGCTTTACAATTACTTTTTGGTAATGAGAAGGCCACTAAATGCCGCTGCGCACCACATTTGTATTATACTCAGCAGTGAAGGGGTTAATTAGGGAGCTTGTAGGGAGCATGTAGGGTTCATTTTAGCATTAGTGTAGTCTAGTAAACAACCCAAAGTATTGATCTAGGCACATTTTGGTATATTTCATGCCACCATTTCACCACCAAATGCGATCAAATAAAATAAAAATCACTAACTTTTTCACTAACTTTAGGATTCTTACAGAAATTATTTACAAACAGCTTGTGCAATTATGGCACAAATGGTTGTAAATGCTTCTCTGGGATCCCCTTTGTTCACAAATAGCAGACATACTGGGAACCAGAGAATTCTTTTCTAAGTTTATCTTCCATCCATGAGATCGAAGAAGAAGTAGAAAAGCTCTTGAATAGTCTTCTGCCAGCCGGCAGGACGGAACCTGGATCAGGATGTTGTCCAAGTATGGTGCTACTGCAATACCTCTGGATCTCTCCACCGTGAGCAGAGCCCCCAGGACCTTCGTAAAGACTCTTGGGGCAGTAGCCAGACCAAAATGAAGAGCGACAAACTGGAAGTGCTGGTCTAGAAAAGCGAATCTTAAGAACGTGAAGTGATCCTTGTGTATTGGCACATGAAGGTAAGCATCCTTCAAGTCTAACATAGCCATGAACTGTCCCTCTTGAACTAAGGGCAGAATAGACCTTATCGTCTCCATCTTGAACTATGGGACCAACAGGAACTTGTTTAAGCACTTTAGGTCTAGAATCGGGTGTAACATACCCTCCTTCTTTGGGACCACAAAAAGGTTTGAGTAGTACCCCAGACCTCTCTCTGTTAGAGGTACCGGCACAATAACTCCCAGGGAGGAGAGATCCCTCACGCACCCTAGAAAAGCTTCTCATTTTTCTGGTCTTGAAGACAGGTTTGATAAGGAATCTGCCCCTGGATGGATCAGATTTGAAACCTATCCTGTAACCCTGAGCGATGACCTCCAGAACCCAAGGGTCTTGCACGTCCCCCAGCCAAGCCTCCACAAAGAGTAATAGTCTGCCCCCAACACAACAGGAAACATCTTTTTAAAAATAGGGGACGGAGAAAAGGCTACCCCTGGTTTCTCCCATTCCTGAGAAATAATCTCCATAGTATGGTCTGGCACAGGAAAAACATCTGAAGAGGAAGGAACATCAAAGTAACTATTGAGTTTACTAGATTTCTTAGTAGTGACAATGACAGGGGTATCGGAGTCATCTAAAGTAGCCAAAACCTCCTTTAACAGTACTCAAAGGTGTTCAAGCTTAAATCTGAAGGATACCACTTCAGTTTAAGAAGACGGAATTATAGTTTCCGAATCTGAGATTTCACGAATCTTCCTCATCAGATTTATGAGAAAGGGCAACTTGGGTAGCAAAACTTGGAACAGCAACCTTACTATCTAAATCTCTAGATTTCCTCTTACGTTTTCCCTGTAACCTTGGAATTGCAGCTAATGCGGCAGATACTGCAGAAGATACATGGGCAGAAATTTCTGCTTTCAAATATACCACACTAGGAGTTATAGAGGAACCGCAGGGCACTGCATGTGACGCCATTGAGGCTTGGGACGTTACAGGAGAATGCTGAGGTATTACCTGAACAGCATCATCCTGAGAGACATTAGGCTCAACACAAAAAAAAATCTTTATTTTGCAAGGTCTTCTTGACATAAAATTGCATGAGGGAAGCAATTTGCGCTTCTGAGCACAAAAGGCAAGAATTCATCTGAGCAGGATCCTGCTCCATATCAGACATTTTGTCTTTAAATCTGTTGAACTCCAAAAACAGTTTATTTCAAAATAAATAACCTTTAAAATAAAAATAAATAGTGCACTCTTTATTCTGCAAACCACAGCTTATAGCATCAGACCCCAGCAAAAAATAATAAACAAGTACTAGAGTGAAGATACACTCCTTACGACCCCCTCAGGACACTTTACACCTCAGTGTCGACTGAGGCGCCTACTTGCTCCAAAACCGAGAACCGGATGAAAACAGCTTAGAAGATTGCAGCTCCATGCCGCTTACTGACCTCTGTCACAAACACCCCTCTGAAGTACCAGAAGCCGTTCACGTGACCGGACTCGACTACTGCGCCATAGGAAGGCGCGAAAAAGCTACTTCCTGGTACGCTGCGTATCAGATCAGAGAAAAACGGAGCCCATTACTGTCCGGATCTGTCTCATGCCGACAGAAAGAAAAAGCCATTGAGCCACAGACATGTAGCAAATATAACAGGCTCTGATATACTGCATTTGACTGCAAAGATGCAAAACGCCTAAGATCTGTGTGCAAACATCAAACACACAATACACTCTTAGTCCCTCAGGACTTTAACAAAATAAAAACCTCTCAAGGAATAAAAATAGCCCATAATTAAGCATTGCCCTTTATATAAAAGAGTTGTGCCAGTCTCACACATGCTATTAAAGTTCCTACCTCATGCCCAATGTCATCCTTACCACAAGATTATCTATGTCCCAAAATCAATAGTAGGATCTCTTAAGTTGTTAAGTGCATAGTCTTCCCACCTGAAAGAAAAAGCACTTACCTACCAAATCCTCTGTCCGGCATGTAGACAGTCACAAGGTATGAGAGGACACAGTTCCTCACAGAGACCTGTTGAAAAGAAAGAACAGAGTAAACCTACTCTGTCTTTCTATACTAGGGCAGCAACTGTTAGCAAAATGCAGCAAGGCCTACATTACAAGTTCATAACTGCTTTAAAGCCACTACTACCCGACTACAAGGTTTAATGTGGAATACGGCTATACCCAGGGGTCAAGTCCTACAAAAAAAAGTGTGGGAACCCACCAAGACTTCCACCCTTCACAATTAATATTGTTTTATACACAGACACATACTGTATTTATATGTATATAATCTATACACTTTGGTTAATGAAAGCAAATTAAATCTAATGAAAGGTTGAATGGCTGCCTTTGGGCCTAAGAATCCACCTCTGTCACAGAGTCTCGCCCACCTAAGGTGCAATAATCCTATTTCTGCAGAGGGGAGCTAAATAACCACAGAGCAAGCCACACAGAAATGTAAGCACCACACAGTGCGGGGTGATATCACAGCAGGAACACTGACAGGTTTGCATTTAGTGTACTGTAGTAAGTGTTACTCCCTATTACTAGAGGATCTCACTATCCCTCTAATCAGACTGTGCTCCAGCTACTCCCACCAGCAGTAGCAGCAGTGTTTACTGAAGCGTTTCTGTTCTCTGTCCAGAGGGAACTTAGTTCCAGGGATAGGCAAGGTGTCCGTACACGGACACCGGTGTCCGTGACTAGCCCTTGCAGTGTCCGCCACAACCTTAGTATATATTTTCTTTCTGATTAAATAATAGGAAAAAAAATATGTAGTGTGAATAAGGTTAGTGGCTTGTCAAGAGACTGCTAGCAATATTAGGTGATGTTATGGAATAAATAAAGCCTGAGTGGATGTGCATCTGCACTGGATGTGCATCTGCATAATAACACCCAGCTCTATACAAAGATACACTAGTGACACTGGCACATGTGTATAGCCAGACAAGGTCTGGTTATAGGGTCATTGGTATCTGCACCAGTATAATAACACCCTGCGCTATATAATGACACAGTAGTGACACTGGCTCATGGGTATAGCCATAGGAGGGCTGGTTATAGGATCAGTGGTATCTGCATCAGTATAACACCCAGCACTATACAAAGACACAGAAGTGACACTGGCTCATGGGTATAGCCAGAGGAGGGCTGGTTATAGGGTCAGTGGTATCTGCATCAGTATAATAACACCAAGCACTATAAAATAATGTTTTTAATTTCAAATGTACTTTGGTGTCCTTCAATACGGTCTGTACTTTGGAAAATGTCTGCCACAGCCTTTGTCTGTGCCTATCCCTGCGTTAGTTCCTCCTGCAAAAATAGTGCAGGAACTCCGTTCCCATGTGTTCCCGCTCGACTTGACCCCTGTACCCAAAGACTTGCTTGTAGCGAACATCCAATTTTTCTTCAGACACCAAAACTTCACCTCATCCATGCACCAAAGGCAAAGAGAATGACTAGGGGTTGTGGGAAGGAGAGGGATACTTAACAGCTTGGCTGTGGTGCTCTTTGCCTCCTCCTGCTGGCCAGTAGTGGTATTCCCAACAGTAAATGATGAAGTTGTGGACTTATCATATCTTAGGAAAGAAAATACATTAGTTTAGTTTATGTTTTTATATACTTAACTTATTTAGTAAGACCAAGAATAAATGTGTCTACTTAGTAACAGCTAACCAGGTTTTATTATTTATACATGGCGTATCCAGACACATATATGACAATGGTAGTAGCAGCTACATCCCTTGCACCCCTAGCACTTCTGTCTATACTTAAACAAACAGACAAGCCTCCCCTAGCAAATGTAACCCAACGTGTATACTCCTCTGCCTCTCTGTTTAGCCATTCGCTCTTATTATCCGCTCCTGGGCTTCCCAGAGTTGCTAATTGGAAAGTAAATCAAATCATTTTACTTATCTAGAAAGTGAAATACAACATGATATAACCATGAATTCAAGTACAGTGCACTCTTAGAAAAGTAATATTTAAAGGGACAGCCAACACTAAAATTGTTATGGTTTAAAATGTAAGATAATGCCTTTACTACCCATTACAAAGCTTTGCACAACCAAAATCGTTAAATTAATATACTTCATAACATTTAAACCTCTAAATTTCTGCCTGTTTCTAAGCCACTATAGACAGACTCCTAATCATATGCTTTTCTATTTGCTTTTCACTACAGGAGACTGTTAGTTCATGTGGGTCATATAGATAACATTGTGCTCACTCCTGTGGGTTCTGCACAACACAGCTAAAAGTCAACAAATAATAAATAAAAAGTCATGTGATCAGAGGGCTGTCAAAAGAGGCTTAGATACAAGGTAATCACAGAGGTTAAAAGTATATTAATATAACTATGTTCACTGTGCAAAACTGGGGAATGGGTAATAAAGGGATTATCTATCTTTTTAAACATTAACATTTTTTGAGTTGACTGTCCCTTTAACTTAAAAGGGAGGGCATTTTAGTCTAAATACACATAGGTCTATGCACCAATCGCCAGCTTTGTATGCTTTGAACAACTAGAAAAGCAATTGGATCGATGTGTAATAAATGTATGGCTGGTGGTTTTTCTAATTACAGTATATTTGGAACTCGGAACAAATATAACAGGGCCACACAGCGCCGTAACATTTAGATCAGAATGTCCATTTAACTTGTCTTTAAAATATCACTTGCTAAAAGCTAAAGCCAAAAGCTACCGACTGTATGTAACAGTGTTGGTTAATTAAAGGGACAGTCTAGACCCAATACTTATTCTTTATTACTTATTGTTACAGACCAGACAAGCATCTTGCAATGGGTTCCACATCTATAAGCTGTAAGAATTACATGAAACTTGTAAATGATCATTGTTTGTTAGCAGCTAAAAATGGCCGCCAAGCTCTGCCCACAGCTTTTTCTTGTCCTGTTAGCTCTTCTCTTGTATGACAGTTTCGTAGCGCACGTTTAATATTTTTTATGTAGCCATTTCGAATTACACATGCACAAACCAGCTTGTGCAAGTAGGAGAACTTATTCACGAGTCGGTCATGATTGGAGAAACTTATCATACCAAAATATACACGCAATAGGTGGGCGGGGTTTGGCGCCCATTTTCAACTCCTAAAAAACTATGAACATTTAAATGTTTCATATACTTCTTACAAGCGTATAGATGTGGAACCCATTGCAAGATGCTTGGATTGTATGTAACAATATATAATCAAAATGATGTATTGGGTCTAGACCAAATGCTGTGCTAGCCGGACAGATTTTATGTACTTACCTGTTAAAGGTCATCAGCTGCTTAGTCATTGCGCAAAAAGACTCACCACTACATTCTGGAATTAAACATAAAAAATTGTAACCATTAATAGTCATATTACATGTTACCAAATCAGCTCTGTATTATTAGAAACTGAAGGTACTATATGACTTGGTGCTCTGACAAAATGCTGACGGACATTTGGCGGACAGCATTGTGTCCAACGTACATTTGTCCGATGGACAGAATGCCGAAGCATGTTCCGAGTTTTGCCGAGGGCAAATACGCTCCGGAGTGCTCTGTTCTAATCAGAGCCTCGGGCGCCGCAACCGCCTCTGGGAACCTAACCATGGGTCACAGCCAGCACGTCTTGTAATTCTCTGTCTGTGAAATTATCTATCTATCGAATCTATCTATTTATATATCTATCTATTGAATCTATCTATCGAATTTATCTATCTATCTATCTATTGCATCTATTTATCTATCTAAACTATCTATCTATCAAATCTATCTACCTATGTCGTGGCCGGACTGTTATCTGACAGCCACTTGTGTGTCAGACTATTATCCGTCGGCCAAATGTCTGTCGACCAAATGTCCGTCAGCTAACAGTCCGGCCACAGTATGACTTACTATTATTTACAATTATTCCAAATCAAATAGCAAGATACAAGGAGAAAAATAACTAACAACATTCCCCTTAAAAAGACAAGGACTGCCGCACTTGTAAAAAATTACAAATTACATACATACACATACTAAATTACATACATTAGAAACCTACATACATACATATACACCTATATACATACACATACATACATATATACATATACACCTATACACATACAACTACATACATGCATATTTACACCTACATACATACATATACACCTATACACATACACATACATATATACCTACATACACATATATATATACATACACATACATACATATATACATATACACCTATACACATACACATACATACATACACATATTGTACATTGATACACCTACATACATACATGCACACATATATATACACACATATATCTAAACACATACATTTACACCTTTGAGCACATCCCAGTACAAAACCTTGTCATATGCCATACTTTTTTAATTCACTGTTAAAACATTTACTTCAATATAAAATCTTACATTTAAAAATAATATATATATAAAAGGAAACACTTTTATACATTATACATGTGTTTTGTTATGTATATATTCTAGCCTTAAAGGGATAGGAAAGTCAAAATTAAACTTGCATAAAGCAGAAAGAGCATGTAGTTTTAATACACTTTAAATTCACTTCTATTATCAAATGTGCTTTGTTCTCTTGGTATCTATTGTTGCAAAATAATAGGCACATATCATACACTAGTGGGAGCTGGATGCTGATTGGTGCCTGCATACATTAGTCTCTTGTGATTGGCTAACTAGATGTGTTCAGCTAGCTGCCGGTAGTACAAAGATGTTCCTTCAGCAAAGGATAACAAGAGAATGAAGCAAATTTGATAACAGAAGTAAACTGGAAAGTCGTTTAAAATTGTATGTTCTATCCAAATCATGAAAGAAAATGTTTGGTGTTTCCTGTACCTTTAACACTTTACTTTTTCAGCACTATTGTGTGTTGCACTTGAGCACAACACATATCTCACCTTCTGTAATATGAACAATGATAGCGCACCCTACTTCATAACATTTAAGTGGAGTGGCACAAATAGGGAGGAATAGGAAGTGGCGGCCTCTTCACTTCCGGACCAGCAGGTGAGAAGAAGCTAGTGTCTGTGCAGCTTCTCACGCTGATCCGGAACTGACAGTGTGCTAACCCGTGATGGCTAAGCTGCAGGAGGTGTTAGCTGCGGTGGCAGCCTTGGCGAGGGAGAGAGGTCCAGGCTGGCTGCTCAAGCAGTTGTTAGGTGTAGGGGCCCTGATCAAAGAGGTACCGGTTGTGGAGGAGCAAGGGTGGCCTGCAAGAAACACGAGGCACTCCAAAGAGCCGTAGCAACGCAGGATATTCAGGTTGTATGTTAGTTTTATATATGAAAGAGGGGGGATCCTTTGTGGGGTCAAAAGGGGTTGGTTCTTGAGCCGGGGTAATCAATTACCGCCAAGTGGGGTGGAGGGGTCTCTGGAAGGAGGATGAGCTGGGGTGGGGAAGGAGGGGGTTTGTGCTGGGCAGTTATTGGGGAGTGTGGTTCTCAGGCTCTTCACACTGGCTTTTTCTTTTTTGATAGTGGAACAAGGTGCTGCTGCAGGCAGTTCGACTGACACTGATAGAGGAGTGGATTGCTCAACCCATGTGCGGGAGCATGACGGCGACTCCATTGTCCTGGAGGGCGTCTTCAGCGACTTTGACGATGAGGAGGTGGGTGAAGGAACATCTATCAGACCTGATGCGGCTGGCCAGGTGGCTGAGCTTGAGGCTTTGGCACAGCTTTTGTGTTGTTTGTTCCCTCAGGTGCAGAAGTAGAGAGGACAGCAAATCGGGAGGCCGGTAAGGGATATGACCGCTGGGAGAGGGGAGCTGAGTGGGCGGAGGACAGTGTGGGGGAGTTTGGGCTCTGACTTTGCAGGAGAGCAGGGGAACAATGAGATGGTCACAAGTTAGGGGGTGTTAGGGTTAGGCTTAGGGTTACGTTACAGTTAGGTTTAGGGGTTAATATATTTATGTAGTGATGTGGGAGGCCAGAGGTTTAGGGGTTAATAGTTTATTTTAGTATATTTCGTTGTGGGGGGCTTGCGGTTTAGTGGTTAATAGGTTTATTATTGCAGCGGTGTGGGCAGACGGCAGATTAGGGGTTAATACTCTTTAAATAGTGTTTGCGATACGGGAGGGCGGCGGTTTAGGGGTTAATAGGTTTACTATAGTGGTGACGATGTCGGGGAGCAGCGGAATAGGGGTTAATACATTTTTTAAGTGGCGACGATGTCCAGAGCGGCAGATTCGGGGTTAATAAATTTATTATAGTGTTTGCGATGCGGGAGGTCCTCGGTTTAGGGGTTAATAGGTAGTTTATGGGTGTTAGTGTACCTTTTAACAGTTTAGTTATGAGTTTTATGCTACAGATTTGTAACGTAAAACTCATAGCTACTGACTTTAGATGGCGGTACAGATCTTGTCATTTTAGGCTGTACCGCTCACTTTTTGGCCTCACAGCAAAACTCGTAATACCGGCGCTATGGGAGTCCCATTGAAAAATAACTTTTTTAAAAGTGCTGTAGTGATGTTGTGTGACGGCCAAAAAGGTGTGCGGTACACCTATACCTACAAGACTTGTAATAGCGGCGTTAGGGAAAAAGCATGGTTATGAAGCATAACAATGCTTTTTCACTCATAACGCAAAACTCGTAATCTAACTGTTTATTAGTTATTGCTAAGTCCTTGCGCTGAATATGTGAAACCAACTTGAGATGAGGTTCTATGTTAGCTTATGGGAGTAAAATTAACAACGGGTGAAATATATACGCCGCATTTATATGCGGCGCCGTTTATGTGATAGAAAACCCGGACTAAACACCGGCGTCTCTGGCTTTTGCAGGCAACGCCGCATATGTAATCTTGCCCAAAGTGTCTTAGTAAATGGAGTACATTCAGCAGAGGGGGCTGTTACTAGTGATGTTCCAAAGGGGCCAGTTCTGGGGCCTGTTTTGTTTTACATATTTATCAGAGATATCAGCAAAGGGCTACAGGGGAAGGTATGTCTGTTTGTAGATGATACAAACATTTGTAATAGAGTAGATGTTCCAGTGGGGGTAGACAAAATAAGAAGTGATATACAACAATTGGAGGATTGGGCAAATGACTGGGATCTAAAGTTTAACACTGCAAAGTGTAAAATTATGCAATTAGGGAAGAAAAATCCAAACGTTAATTACAGACTCAATGACACTTTATTGACTGTTACAAATGAGGAACGGGACTTGGGAATTATTATTTCAGATGAATTAAAATTTAGTAAACAATGTAGTCGTGCAGCAAGTAAGGCCAGCAGAATTTTTGGATGTATTGGTAGAGGTATTTGCAGCAGAAATAATAAGGTTCTTATGCCACTTTACAGATCATTAGTTAGGCCTCATCTTGAGTATTGTGTGCAGTTCTGGAGGCCATATCTTCAGAAGGATATAAATAAACTGTAATCTGTGCAAAGCAGGGCTAACAAAATAGTACATGTTCTAAAAAATAAATCGTACCAGGAGAGACTCAATGACCTAAATATGTATAGCTTAGGGGAGAGAAGGGAACGAGGTGATATGATAGCAACTTTCAAATATATTAAAGGGCTTAGTAAAACTGAGGCTGTATTTTCCATAAAAAGGACAATTCAAGAACAAGGGGTCATAATCTCAAGCTGAAGGGCAGTAATTTGAGGAAGCTTCTTTACATAAAGGGTGAGTGATTCATGGAATAAACTTCCACAAGAGGTAGTAATGACAAACACTGTGGGGGGATCTAAGAATGCCTGGGACAAGCATAAGGCTATCCTACAAACTAGATACGTTTATACAGTTAGGAAAATTCAGCAGACTTGCTGGGCCTATGGCTCTTATCTGCAGTCAATATCTATGTTTCTATGTGTAAATATGTATTAATGAATAAATAGAGCATATTACGTATATGCAGAACATTGGAATGTGAAATATTCATATTTTCATGTTGGGTTGGTGCAAATGAGAATATGCAATCATGTTTGGGTGAGAGTGGGGTGTTTATTTTTTTCCGCTATTGACTTCTATGGAGGAATATCTGAATGAGCACATGATATTCTAACTTTGGATTTTTGCGCTTGTCCGGTTATCGCCAGAGTGAAAACAGTTTACTCATAACACAAGCGCAACCCGATGAGCACAAAAACTTACTTCAAGTGCAATTAACGTTCAAGCGGAAACGTTACTTTGCCCTCCACTCGTAATCTTGGCCCTTAGTGTTTAATGTCCCTTTAAAGGGTTACAAGTGTATGTTCTATCTGAACCATAAAAAAATGTGCGTTTCCTGTCCTTTTAAGCCTCTGTTTTTCACTTCATCTCTTCTGCTTGTGCACACGCTTCAGTCATGTTAGTGTCACATCTCCTCTATATCTATTGTAAATTCACTTCTAATATGAAATGTAGTTTGTTCTCTTGGGCCTCGATCCGATATAAATCGTCGCCCGCAAAAGCCGGCGACGCCAATATTTGCGCAGGTTTGGTATCCTATATACGGCGTAACTTAGAAGTTACGCGCGTATATTTCTGCCTTCCCGTTTTTTGGCCCATAGACTGACATACAAAACACGCGCAGTTTGGTATCCAATATACGGCGTAAGGACTTACGTGCGCAGATTTCAGAAAATCTACTCCATTCTCATCTGCCACAAATTTCAGCCGCAGGAACCCTTGCACTGACTTAGAAACCAACGTAACTCTCTGAAGGCCTTACAAATGCATGCTTAACAATATACATAGCAGCAGCTTGATCACAAATAGTTAACCTCTTAAAAGCATTTATTATTCCTGCCCCTGCAAGTGTGTCAAACCAATCACAAACAGCACAACCTCTCACCTGCAGCCTTAAAACACCTGCCAATGCACACCCTCATTAGCCACCATGTTTCCCTTTCAATATATTGTTCAGAGTGAGACAGCGTTGTGGGGCACAAGGGGTGCTGGAACCCCTACAAGCCCCTGTTTTGGATGGTATTCCTGCTGCTGAGGTCCCTGGTCATGGTGCTGTAGCTGTCCCTGCTCCTGCTCCTGCTGTTGTCCCTGTTCCTGGTGCTCCCATGCTGCTGTTGCTGCAGCTGGCCATAGGCCAGCAGGGCCTATAAGACGAAGGCATCAGCAGAGGGGAAGAGCACCAAGGATACACAGGGTTAGGGTCACCCTGTTTGGGATGACAGAAGTGGAGGTCAGGGAAAATTATCGCTTGATATCTGCAAGCCTCATTAACCTATATGAGGTCTTGAAGGATGATATTGACCCTCAAGCGTATAGGAACCGAGCTCTGACTGGTATGCAGAAGCTGTTGTGTGTTGTACACTTCCTGGCAACCGGCTCATACCAGTCAACAGAGGGCTTGTGTCTGGCCTAGCGCAGTCTACCTTCTCCAGGATTCTAGGGGAGGTTTTGACTGCTCTAGATAACCAGACACAACGATACATTCATTTCCCCCGTACCCCCCAGGAATGGAACCGTCTTAAACAAGGCTTCTATCGACTGGGGGGTATTCCCAATGTCATGGGGGCAATTGATTGCACACATGTGCGTATCGTGGCCACATGAGGAGCCATCCTCTATATTAACAGGAAAGGGTTTCACTCATTGAATTGCCAGATGGTCTGCAATACCACTCTGAAATTCATACATGTGTATGCAGGCTTCCCGGGGAGTGCACATGATTCCTACATCCTGCGCCAGACTCCTTATTCCAGATGTTTGAAAATGGAACACTCTCGGGAGGATGGCTGCTTGGTGAGTACCTTCATTCTGTCTGTATATTTCTACTAAAGGGACACTAAACACAAATTAATTATCTCATGTTTCAGATAGGAATACAATGTTAAACAACATTACAATTCACTTCTATTATCTCATTTGATTTATTCTTTAGATATCCTTTGTTGAAAAAATAGCAATGCACATAGATGAGCCAATCATATGAGGCTTCTATGTGCAGCCACCAATCAGCAGCTAATGAGCATATCTAATATGCTTGTCAGCAAATGTTATAGACAGAGAATGGAGCAATGACTAATAGAAGTAAATTATAAAGTTGCTGAAAATTGCAGGTTCTTTTTAAAGGGACAGTCTAGTATAAATTACACTTTCCTAATATGCTTGTCAGCAAATGTTATCAAGAGAATGGAGCAAATGACTAATAGAAGTAAATTATAAAGTTGCTGAAAATTGCAGGTTCTTTTTAAAGGGACAGTCTAGTATAAATTACACTTTCCTAA
Organism: Bombina bombina; assembly: GCF_027579735.1. NCBI lineage: Eukaryota > Metazoa > Chordata > Amphibia > Anura > Bombinatoridae > Bombina > Bombina bombina. Next base: position 62,975,681 of record NC_069510.1, read on the forward strand.
TATGCTTGTCAGCAAATGTTATCAAGAGAATGGAGCAAATGACTAATAGAAGTAAATTATAAAGTTGCTGAAAATTGCAGGTTCTTTTTAAAGGGACAGTCTAGTATAAATTACACTTTCATTATTCAGATAGGACTTTTAATTTTAATCAACTCTCCAATTTACTTCCATTAACAAAATGTGCACAGTATTTTTATATTTTAACTTTTTGAGTCACCAGCTCCTACTGAGCATGTGCAAGAATAAGTGTGTATGCATTTGTGAATGGCTGATGGCTGTCACATGGTACAGGGGGAGTTGAAAAATACATAACTTTTTAAATTGTCATAAAAAAAAAAATTGGATTTTAGACTAAGTGCTATTGCATTGTTTGTTATCTTGCATTTGTTGATTATGAAAATTAAAATAGAATTTTGGTCTAGACTAATCCTGGCATAAAAGTAGATTGCTTACAATGCACAAATTTAATGTTTTGGTTAAATATATCTTTTAAATGAAATCCATGTTATGTCCCTTTAAGCACATGATGTACCTGTAGTAATCAGAATACATATGTTACATGACAGGTGACGCAGGGTACGGCTGCAGACCATGGCTATTAACCCCCTTGGTGCACCCCCTTACAGAGCCACAACTCAGGTACCAGGAGGCCCACATAAGAACAAGGAATGTAATCGAAAGGAGCTTTGGCCTATTAAAAACCAGGTTCAGGTGTCTGGATTACAGGCGGAGCTCTACAGTATAACCCCAACAAAGTGTGTTCCATTGTCAATGCATGTTGTATTCTACACAACATTGCTGTGGACACACGTTTGTTGGGGGACATTGACCCAGAGCAGCAGCAGCAGCAGCAGCAGCTGGTTCCTGTACCTGAGGATGTGGACAGGGGGACACTGAGGGGGAATGAAGTGAGGGATTATGTCATCCGGGAATACTTCACCTGTAAGTTACTTGTTCATAAGTACAGTAAACCGTAACATTCACATGTATTATGATGTTTGACAGTACCTCACCAACCATTGCATGTGTATATATCATGTCTTGCAGAATTACATACTTCGGATTTCCACTGCATGTAAGTGAAACTACTACATCCCAACCCCCTTCCCTTAACCACCCTAATTACTGTATATTTCTCATTTGTTTCATTCATGTTTAGTTCACTATGATTTATTGACTATCATTAAGAATGATGATAATGGATGTTTATACCTTATGTTCACACCTTCTGTAAATACATTATTAGTTAGATATACCCATGTGTCAATTTATATTGGATGAGAAACCTTGATTTACATCTTATAAGTGAATATTACTATATGTACCCTTCATACACAACTATGTGATGTGGTTTATAGAACAGGAATATGTCATAAACATGATAATAATACTTTTTTGGCCATTTCAACACAGGTATTATTATATGTTTTAACAATATTACTGTACTAAAACACACCTCACATGGATGTGGATGACAATTATATGGTAAATAACAGAGGACAAGATTTATGGTCAACTATAAGAATATTTTTTTTTTTTGGCCTTCTTGGATGAGGGTTCTGAGGTGCCTGGAGTGGATCTCCTGGTTCTTCTGGGTTGTTCGGATTCCAATGATTCAGCTGGAGTGCTGGCCACATATGAGAGGCTAGAGGCAATGTCCTGCTGGTGTGTGAAATGCTCCACCAACACACCCAACAGTTGGTTTTGTTCCCGCCATCTGTTGTCAGTCTGCATCTGCATATCCGATATAACCCTCATCATCTGAGATTGGTTTTGTACTATACCATTTAAAGATGCTGCCATGTCCCGTTGCAGCTCAATGGAACGCTGGAGTAAGGTCTGTTGGCTCCTGTAAAACCTGCGTTGATCTCTCTGTCTCTCTCACAGCTTGATAGGAGTTTCCTATGGATGGAAATGTATTCATCGCCCATCTCAGAATACAGAGGATCTACAGGCTCTTGACCAGCAGGGATTCTAGGTGCAGGTTCACCTCTAGCTGCTGTTGGATCTGGAACATCCTCAGCTTCTGCTTCCTCTTGAACTAGTACAGCTGGTGCTTCTTGGGGAACTAGGACAGCTGGTGCTTCTTGGGGAACTAGGACAGCTGGTGCTTCTTGGGGAACTAGGACAGCTGGTGCTGCATGGGGAACTACAACAGCTATATGCTCCTCCTCAGATGCTGGAGCTCTTCCAAGGGAAGCAGATGGTGGAGCTCTCCGTGTGGACTGGTAGTCCCATTGCCGACTGGTGTGCGACCACTCAGCCTGTTGGTAAAAGCCCTGACTGGCCTGATATTGGTGGGGGGGGGGGGGTAAAGACATCTACCCTTCGGGGCTGTCTTGGCTCCCCCTCAAAGCCAAAGGAATAGTCCTCCGGCCAGGGATCCTGCCAGGGATCGTCTTGCAATGCTGGTGGCATGACATCTGGGTCCTCAACAGAGGCAGTCCAACCCAGCTCATGCCTGGGAGCATACTTTTGATGTATTCTCTGTACTGGTGGTTGAGGTGGAGGCATTCTCTGTACCGGTGGTTGAGGTGGAGGCATTCTCTGTACCGGTGGTTGTGGTGGATGCATGCCCCTTTGCACCCTGGTGACTAGAGGTTCTGTGGAGGAGTCAAATGATGAGAGTGATTAGTACAATCATATATATGTCCATGTGGGCATACAATGTACATTGATACATGCTAGGGCCTATACGCATTCTCATGTCAAACTCTATAACATGCATGTGCACATTGTGATTTGTGATGAGGGTTTTTAATATGCAAAGTATACATGTATGTGTTTCATACAATAGTTCTGTGTACATGTCAGTGATGGAGAAAATGTGTTCTTTAAGTGACACTATGGTCACACAATTTCCATTAGCCGGATGTAGGCACATAACGTGCTTTCTTGAGCTAAAAGTATTGTGATGGTGAAAGTGTCCATTTACTGAAAACTCTACATGTGGCTTGTGGCCTGTGTTACTCTGAGACATGTTAGTATTTCACTATTCCACCTCATATCATGAATTTCAATGTGTTAAGTAGCATTAAATGGACATTAAACCCATTTTTATTCTTTCATGATTCAGCTAGAGCATGCAATTTTAAACAACTTTGTAATTTACTTCCATTACCTAATTTGCTTCATTCTCTTGATATTCTTAGCTGTAAAGCATCTCTAGATAGGCTCAGAAGCTGCTGATTGGTGGCTGCACATCAATGCCTCATGTGATTGGCTCACCCATGTGCATTGATATTTAATAAAACAAAGAATAACAAAATAATGAAGCAAATTAGATAATAGAAGTAAATTGGGATGTTGTTTAAAACTGTAGTCTCTATCTGAATAATGACATAAAAAGCTTTGGTTTAATGTCCCTTTAATGTGAAATCTAATTGCAGATGTTTTTGTTAGTAGGCCAAATACCATGCTCCTCATTGTGTACATGAATGTGTGACATTAAAGGATGTTATATCTCAAATACATATAATACTGGTGTGTGGGATGTTACTCACCAGCATGCTGTGCTGATGTTGCAATCCCTGAGTCAAGAGCACCTGGAAGTCCACGGACTGCTGTGACGCTCAGGGACCTGCGAATGAGCTCCTGCCACTCATTATATTCCGCCTCCTGGTGAGGACCACCGCCTGTTCCCCTCTGCTGCATGGCTTCTTGGCCCATTTTCTCCTTGACCCGCCTCTTGCAGTCATTCCACCTTTTCTTGAGCTCATCCACATTCCTCCTCTGCTGGGCCACGCCGTTGACTGCCTCCTCGACCCTCAGCCATGCATCTTTACGCCTTCGGGCAACTCCTTTGCCCTTCTCTTAGCCAAAGAGGGCGGTGTGGTTCTCCAGGACGGCCTGGACTAGCGCAAGGTTTTCTGCAAAGGAGAAGTTGGTTCACCTCATGCGCTCCTCGTTCTGGGCCGCTTGGCTCCCTCCCTGGGATGTCCCTGGTGTGGGTTCCTCCCTATCCTCTCCCTCCCCCCCCTTCTATCCCCATGTGCACCCTCTGTCCCTCTTCTGAGTGTGCCAGACCTTGGGGCAACCCCACTCCCATCCTCCCTTCTAACTCTCCCCCCTCCACTCACTCCCTGACGGGGACCCTGCTGCTCCTCCTGTCCATAATCCTCTCCCTGCAACGCCCCTTCCCTCCTTCCCCCCGCCCTAGCTCTCCCTGTCATCCTCAAACTACACACACTCACACTCACTCCCACTTCAATCACACACAATCACAACCAAACACTCAGCCTATCACACTGTAAAAGATAAATAAAATGTGTGAGGTGTTAGAAAAAAAAAGTGTTGTGTATTTTGTATATGTGTGTCTGCAAAATGTGTGCAATATGTAAAAAAAGTGTAAGTAAATGTACAGGCTTAACAATCCAACAATCCGACCTAACTAACTTAATGAAATGCTCCTCTCTCACTACTCTTACCACTAATCTCTCTACTCACTGTAGTGTGCTGTAGCTCCAAGAACCAACCAAACACACTAAAGAAAATGGCCGCTGCGCATGGGTTTATGTATGAATTTTGAATGGCGTAATTACGTGGCGCATCTTTTAGAACTGGCCGTTGTTTTTTACGATTCGTAGCCTAATTTGCATAAAACTACACTTTATTGAGACTTTACGTGAACAAAATAATGGCGTAAGTACTTGCGACAACTAAAATGTGTATTTGCGCACATTTTAGTTGATCGCAGGTTTTTCCTACTTACGCCAGTTTAGCATCTGACGGCACAGTATATTGGATAGGTCGAGTTGCGAGGTGAAATTACGGGCGGCGCGGGTTCCCTCGCTTGCGCCGAAAACTACGCCGTATATCGGATCGCGCCCCTGGTGTCCTCTGATTACGTAAATATGTAGATATGCTCAGCAGTATCCATATAATACTGACACTACTGGGAATACTGCACTTATAGCCCTTTAATACAGGGTAACTCCTCAAGCTCCTTATCATCTCCTTCACCCCCTCTCAAACATATAATTAGTATAGGAAAAATAATATCTACATATTCTCAGCAGTATCAATACAATACTGGGAGCTAGCTGGTGATTGGTGGCTACACACATTTGCCTTTTGTCATTGGCTCACCAGAAGTGCTCAGCTTGCTCCCAGTAGTGCACTGCTGCAGTTAAGATGACTTTAACTATGTGTTTAATCCCTTTGCATGATTTAAACACATACAGCTAGATTACAAGTCTGTGCGTTCGTCTTTTAACGCTGAAAATATGGCATTTTCAGCGTTAAAACAGCACAGCAGCCATTACAAGTCTTGTCGATATAGCTGTACCGCAAGCCTTTTAGCCTGTAACGCAACGTCAGTACCGCACTCGTAAAAATGACGTTTTTTCATGGGATTTCCATAGCACTGGTATTACGAGTTTTTCTGGGAGGCTAAAAAGCTAGCGTTACACCCTATAACGACAAGATCTGTACCACCCTCTAACAGCAGTAGCTATGAGTTTTACACAACAAAGCTGTTACATAAAACTCATAACTAAACTGTTACAAAGTACACTAACACCCATAAACTACCTATTAACCCCTAAACCGAGGCCCTCCCGCATCGCAAACACTATTTTAAAGTTATTAACCGCTAATCTGCCACTACAGACATCGCTGCCCATAACAAATTTTATTAACCCCTATTCCGCCGCTCCCTGACATCGTCACCACTATAATAAACGTATTAATCCCTAAACCACCACCCTCCCATTGCAAACAC